>NW_010105465.1:0-22248 GCF_000699245.1 Pterocles gutturalis | reverse complement strand
TAAATAAATGAGGAATATTTGCAACTGCATGTTTAAAATGAGTTCCAAAATAGTGAGTCTGCTTTGCCTTTCATTTTTATCATCATTTACATTTACAAAAAGTGAGGGCAGAGCAGGTATAAACATTTCTATTCCAACTTGGAAGCTGCTCTTCAGGCAATGTACTTCAGCCGAGCAGGGCCAACATAACTGCCAAAGACAGCTTGATACCACTTTACTGTTCTCATAACTGGTTTCTGTATATAACACAGTTTCTAGCAGTCTCAGGACCAATATTAGGTGTATCCTACAGTATACATCTCAAAATGCATTCACAGGTGAACAGCAGAACAATAGTGTTATCCCTTTCCTCATGTGTTGCATTTAATGATACACCCTGGATTCCTCACAAAAATGGAAATTTATGACCTCTACCTTAGAGTGAGGCCAAGAAACTAATGTATAGCCGAGGTTCTTGCCTACCTACACAAGGTAGAGGATATGGGAAGTTGATATTAATAATCCAATAGGATTATTTTTAGCATGTGATTAAAGATATTTCAGGAGGAGTCAATTTTTACAAAGGCTCTACCCACATCAAACCCTTACAAAATCCATGCTTTCTGCGATACATAGTTGGCACAGTAGCCAACAGTCACCTAAAGCAGAAGAAACCATGGAAAAATCTGGCCTCAATACAAGTCCCAAGTTCTTCTGAAATATCTCACCCTGTGGCCTCTTGACAATGCTACCCAGGTGTTTTACAAGCACCTGATCGTAGCTACAGTCTGATCTTCATTTGCTTGTCTTCATCTTCACAACTCCAGACCTCATCTGTCATCTGGGAAGAAGCATTCATTCTGATGTGATGAACCCCAGATTACATGAGGTTTGCAAAATCACATTGAGTAGCCCTGGCGAGATCCTCCTATCTTCTGTTTCTTACTCGTAACTACTGAATGTCCTCACAAGTGCCTTAATGGGAACTTAGAGGAATGAGAGTCTGAGGAATTTTGAAATGTCAGAAACATACGAATATTGCAGATTAGTATTCCACACAGAGCCATAACTTTCAGTGTTTGCACTCATTTTAGCATTCCTTTTAAATTAAAGGCACAATAGGTAAGCTAGCAGCGTGCAGCTGGTGTAAAGAGTTTAAAACATCCTTATTCACAGTTTTTATGTTTTTATAACAGAAGTTATTTAGAACCCAATTTTTGTGCTCTTTGAAAGGCAACGGGTTTTGTTCTGAAAACTAAATTCAGCGGGAAAGCAGCAGGTAATTTGGATTAATGGGTTTGCATATTTTAAACACAAATAATATGAGTTAATAATAACCCTTCAGATATTTAAACGTACCTTGAGATACAGACATCTAGCTGTGTAGGAAACATTACAATGGAACAAAACTGTAATCACTAGGGAACAGGCACAGGAGGAACGTGCCACTTAGGAAAGTCCTGAAGTGGATGTAGAGAGCACTGCCACACTCTAATAAAGGCAGCTGGGGGGAGGTGAAGGGTGCAGACACTTTCACTGCTGTGCCGGCTGCCAGAGGTAGACTCCAGAAGTGAAAGTGCATAAAGGTAATCAGGCATTTGGCAAAATACATAGAAAGCCGGCTAATGATCCCGGAGCAGAAAAAAATCCCAAAACCACAATCCTGGAAAAGATAAGAGCCCAAGCATCCCAGACCAAGAGCTGACAGGGAGAGTGAGATGGCCCCGAGAGAGAGGCAACCCAGAAGGCCATGACCCGGAGCAAGAGAGAGCACTTCCAGTCAGAGCCTCACCTCTACACTGGGCATGGTATGGAATAGACCATTGGCCAATATGGGTCTCAGTCCTAAACCTAAGGTCGAATCCTGGGCTGGTCACTGGGGCTGTGCTCTCTCCCAGCTTCTCCTGCCCCTGCAGACACGGGCACAGCAGAGAAGCTGGAAAGTCCTTGACTGTCCTGGCAGCAGCTCTAACCATCAGTGTGTGATCAGCTTCTCCTCAGCACAAATCCAAACACAGCCTCACACTGGCTGCTGTGAAGAGAGTTAACTCTGTCCCAGCTGAAACCAGGACAGGTTTTCATCTTGTCTCACCACTGTGTTATTGTATGAAACACAGCTACTGCTGTTGCCACCTTGAAAAAAAACACCAGAGCTGGGGCTTGTTGCGCTGGCCCCTGGGCAGACCTGTTGCCCATCTCAGCCCATCCTGCCTGGAGGGAGAGCAACCGGCGCAGGTGGAGGACATCTGGCTGCCTGCTCCTCTGAGGCAGCTTCGGGCACGTGCAGCACTGCAGCAGCAAGCGGCTGGGGAATTTTAATGTCAAAAATAAGATTAAAGACATTTATTTCTTCCTCTGTCCTGGCCCCTTAAACAACCTGAAAGGGACAGGCATTTTGAAAGTACTGTCCTTAGGTGCCCATGAGCATATTCCTGATGGAGTCTCACCAGTTAATAGACCTCCCCCTTGCTAAGCAGGGGGAAAACACACAACAACAACCCAAACAAACAAAAGCTTATCCTATTAGCTAGTTGTCAATTATCCTTGATGGGTAATTGTACCAGTGGCCAGAGGGAAATGCTGGCAGGTGTAATTACTGGTTTCTTTTCCCAGGGTTATAACCTCTGACTTGCAAAGCCTATCTTCCTGTACAAAAACAAAAACAAACAAAAAAAAAAAAGAAATCACTGAATAAATTATGATCTGTTTCTGCCCTGCATAAGTAAGGAAGATTTCAACTGAAATCAGACAATTTTAATTGCAAAAGCATTTTACCTGTAGTGCTTCTCCACTCATGATGGGTAATGTGAACAAATATCCTCACAAAACATGGTCTTTTGTTAAAATTTACAGGTACCAGTACAGAATATTATAAGGAAAAACGTTTATGTGAAAACATACTGCATGCTGAGTTGACAAGAATCTACTTGTGCTTATTACAAAAATTACAGCGTAGTTTAAAACTGACAATCCATTACTAGAAAACCATCTTTTGCTTAGGTTGATAAACCAAGATTGAATTATAGATTTTACAGCAGCAATTCCATTTAAATCCAAACCTTCTGCTTTTATAAAGCTTTTTTAATCCATTCATTTGAAATAAATGGTCATGCTCAAAAATTGCCTCAGTTCATGAACACTTTCATAGCAGGAGATATAGCAACACAATCCCCAAAATTGCTCACAGACCTTGTTAAAACTAGCTCTCTCATCAAAACCTCATTTTAAACATTTATTTATGTATTCATGTTCGGTTTGATTTGTAAACAAGTGGATGCCCCAAGTGCACACTGCATTTCCTACTTAATTCAATTTTGCAGCGAGTGCTCAAACGTAGTTACATTTTGGGCAGGATTCTGATCTCAGACCGTTGCCATTCACACGTGAATATTTAGTCACACATGAAGACCATCTAATCCACAAACCGCAATGGAAGTGAATAGAGCAAGTGTGTTATCCACATTCTCCCACTAAATTAAACCTTTCAGTCTTGTATGAACTCATTTAAAATTGAGATTTCCCTTCACTGTACACTATTCAATGCGGTGCCCCAGAGCCCAACAGCTGTAAAATGCCCGGTTCCTTCCAACTGATTTTACCCCAGGAAGGGATACCAGCCGGTGCCCAAATCCAGATCGCTCCTGTTTTCTGCTCCTTTCACTCTGATAATTCAGTTACCAAAAAAAGCAGTTAAAACAGTCAAAAGCTTCCTGGGCTGAGCATTCTGAGACAAATCCCATGTCACCCTTCTTAAATAGCCATCCCCAACTTGTAAACAGATGTGTGTGTGGGAGAGAGAAGGACTTCCTAACTCGCCCCCATAAATCTGAAAAAAAGTTCAACATTCAAACTTCACCAAATGGTAATCAGTCCGGCCGCCTTTTGTTATTCTTATGAATGACTGCAGTCAGGCTATTTAAAGCAAGTGATGCATTCAGTTGTTAATTGTAAGTGCCCATTGAAGGCACCTCAAATGAACCGCAGTCTGCCTCAGTTCTCATCCCCCCTTCGCAGCAAAGGGCTGGAAAGGCTTGAAGAGAGTACAAGAAGTTCATCTACTAAGAAGTTTGTCTACAAAGCCAACAGAGTCCTTCAGAAATTATTATTGAAAGGCAAGGGTAGTGTTGGAGGAAAGAGGAAACACAAGAATTTGGTTGGCTTTTTATTTCTCACCCAAGCCTGCTGTGGCTCTGCACAAACTTGTTCTCAGATCCCAACACCTACACCTGCATCCCCTGTGCAGGCCAGTGACAGAGGGTCCTGTGTGAGAAGATGTGACTACACCGTTTTATCGCCATGGTCAGTATTATTTTTACAAAGTCAGAAGAATTACTCTGTCTCAGATTTTTGCCTGCGTCTTCCACCAGTCTGCTCAAGTGTTCAGAGTTTACATGCTATCATTACATAAGTGTTATTTTATATGCTAGAAAACCTCTGCTTCAGAGCACTACATAAATATTTAAGTTCCAGTCTTGCAAGGATTTGTGAATGATTTCAACTCAACCAGTCCAAATAACTTAAATTAGTTTATTTGCAGAGTGTAAAAATAGTGTGGTCACATACGTTTGTGTAGTGCATTAACTGTCATAGTGCATATGCTCTGCATAAATTTAAGAAAGCACCTGTACCATCCTCTTGAAAGCCCATATGACCATCTGCAGAACATGATAAAAGATTTAAAAGAAACTTACCTTCAGGGAAAAGTCACACATCACTAGAAAGAGCCACAGAGCTGCTTCCTTTAACCTGAGCAACATCATATGAAAATAAAAGAGTGTTGGTGTTCCTAGATACGGCAGCCTTCTGCACCTCTTGTCTGCGAGGCTACCTGCTTCGAATTCAAAGCAGAAGGATTCAAACAGGTACCACTGCCAGCACTAATGCCCTTTATAAGGCCCTGGTCATGAGCAGTGCCCCCTAAACAGCCTGGGTGAGCAAAGAGGCAAAATTAATACAGGTGATGTGGAGCTGAACAGCATCAATATCACAATGCCAATTCAGCCCACATCGTTAATTAATGAGAGACAGAGTTTACGTGTGTGTAAAACAGAAGGCTGAGGACTTGGGGATCCATCACAGGTATTTTTCCCAAGAACAAACACCCAACCATGTACCATGAATACTGTCCAGGTATGTCCCACGACTATTTCATCTCTACAACATTTCAAACCCTGTCACATTCAGCTTGTAGCTATTTTTTTTTTTTTCTGTAAGAAAGGTGACTAGACTCCATTTCCCTGAAAATGGTAGAAACAAACCTTTTCATCGTCAAATTTTCTTTCTTTAACTGGAGCCACATTCAGGATCTCAGAATTTATTTCTAAGTTATTTCTAAGTTATTTTGCCTTCTCTGGCAGTTCTGTCCTACACCTTTGCAGCTTGAGAGTCACTTCCAGACACCAGCACTACCTTTAACAGGAGTTGGCAAGCTTCTCATTGAAGTGTAACAATTACAAGACCTAAAACCCGGCTTTTCGTGCATTCTGATTTAGCAGCTGCCGTACTTTGTGAAATCCAAATTCTATTACCGAAGAAACCCTGACAATGACATGATATTACACAGCATGAAATCACTCCAACGTCTAATCTTCTAAGGGACTTGCATGACAAAAAGTATCAGGGAAGCTACACAGTCATCATTTCTAATAATTTTTCCAGTTTCCAAGCTTGAACCAGAGACACGCCTGTTTTCTGAACCCTGCATGCATTTATTTCAGCATCATTCAGCATAAGGAACAAACTTCTATTTGAACATAAACCACGTTGGGATTATAAATTAATTAAAACTAATCTCCACACTCTCATTATCTCCCCAAAGAAACAGAGGTCTGAGACTGAACTTGAAAAGAGGTGGGTTACAGCAGAGACAGATGTTTCCTAGTATATTGTTTTTAGAAAAATGGAATAACAATAAAGACCTGAGGTATTCAACCTGCATTCCTTTCATAGCATTTTCTTACTATTTACAGTGGCACAAGACTGTCAGATTTAGTATTCCCTCATTCCTGAGGTTGCATTGCCAAGGACACACGTGTGACACTGGCACCCATCTATGGTCCTGGCTCTACAGGTACTCCAGTGAGTGTACTGTTACCATTTTTTCTATTAAAAATGTAGAGAGAAGGAAAATTTAGTCATGAAAAACTGAACCAGAGAGAAAGGCAAAGGAAGACTTCATCCTCTCTCAACACACCACGTAACTGGACACAGAGCCAGGATGCTAAACATGGTACCTGCATTTCAGCCTAACCAGAGCAGGAGTTTCAGGAGAAAAAAGGGACTAAAGAGCAACCACTCCTGCCAGGGTGACGTGATCAGGTGTCCGTCTGGGTTTTAGGCAAGCTGAATCTTTCTCAGTTGAACTATCTAGGAACCCAGGCAACCCCAGTCCCAACTGCAGGAGCCAGAAACCCCCACACTGATTTCAGGAGAGCTCAACCAGCCTTCAGAGACCTGGAAACATGGCTCTCCACCATCCCTGAAACAGAGGAGAAACAGGCAGTCTGTAGAACAATTCGAATCTGAACCTGTCAGTATTCAGAAGCTCTTTTTTACAGAAAGAGGTGACCTGCCTCATAGCAAAATAGGATGAAATCATCCAGAATAGCCTGAAATGATCCAGTCCTTCATCTCCTCGGCCACATCACCCTTCCAGGAGCTCAGCCAACTTGGTGGCAACTCGGAAACAGCTGGTGACACATTCAGCAATTGCTTACATCCAAAAAAGATATTTTGAAATACCTGCAAAAGCAAATGCTGTCAATTCCCAGATACATTCTTCAGAGCTAAACAATGCTAAGAATTTAAGGAAGGAAACTGCAGATCTTCAAGTGAAAACAAACCAACTGGAGGAAAACTGAGCCAAATGGGTCACAGGTAGGTTAAACTCACTCATTTTCTCCTACACTCACTGAGGTTTTTAACTCTGAACCAAGGACTCAAAAACATAAAGTAACAGCAGGTAATTAGCACGGATTCCTAGGGAAGACTGTTGATTCCCACAGAAGTTATGCTGGGAAATATTTTTGAAAATTGCTCTTAAAATGTTATTTATATTGTTGCAAACTGTACCATGTAGACAAATAAATAAACAGCATAACTAAAAAATAGTGTGCTAAGGTCGTATCATTGCTGGGTTGCACAAAGTTATGCTGGGAAATATTTTTGAAAATTACTCTTAAAATGTTATTTATGTTATTGCAATCTGTACCATGTAGACAAATAAATAAATAGTGTAACTAAAAAATAGTGTGCCAAGGTCATATCATTGCTGGGTTGCACTTTTATGCTACCCAAGCCCAGGGTTAGCAGTGATATTGCCTGACTCAGCTCCTGAGAGAATACAAAGTCTCAGTAATTTCTGAATAATGGGTTAGCAGTGATATTGCCTGACTCAGCTCTTGAGAGAATACGAAGTCCCAGTAATTTCTGAATAACCTCAGCCTACACCAGCCTGCAATCAAGTGCTCACAAAATAGTGATGGACATATAATATATGCCAAGCTGGAGCCTTGATTCTGGAAACAAATACGACATCATTTTGATCTGTGAATAAATAAGCTCTGTCCTGCTTAATCTGGAGCCTGTTTCATTAGAATGATGATGGCACAGCCACGTGGGTGACGGCAGGGCAAGGACAGAGTCAAGGACCCCCTTCCCTAACAGCTGCCCTCTTGCCCAGGTATGTGTTATTTAAATCCCAGTGTAGGTATTTCAGGGCTTCCGTGGTACCTTTTTACAGAGATACAAACACAAAGGAATAACCAGTATTTAATGAACAATAATGTAAAACAAGAGAAATTACATTGGCAGATTGCGACTATAGCCTTTAATCTTCATTACGGATTCAAACACAAGCATCTAAAGTAAGATTCAAGTGGGATGATGAAATTCTTTCTGTTTAATGGATAACAATCAAGTAACACATAATCCCTTATAGCAATGATTCTGCAACTACTCTGTCCCTTTTATGTGCGTAATGTATCCTAATGGGTTTTACAGCAATTTAGGCCACAAGACAAAGCATCTGGCAAAGACTAATTTACAAGAATGTCACTCATGAGTAACATATACCATCCACAAGGCTGAAATATGGGATGGTATACGCACTTAATCTTAAAGCTATCCAGCAGTCCTGTAAATACTTTTCAAAAAGAGGAGAATTTCTAAAAAAAACAAGAAAACATCCCCAATGCCATTACACTTCTTTGTGGCATTACTTGTCTTTTAACTGTTATCTTTTGAAAAACATACTTCCTTCTTTTTCACTGGTTAATAAGATAATCTCACATTAATAGAGATTGCCTTCATCTTTCCTAGACTTCCTTGCAGGAAATCAACTCCATATTGCTCGTAGGAAAACAAAGCAGTCATCACATTAACAGACTTATTAGGATTTTGAATTAAAAGTGATTTCAAAGATAAATATAAGATAAAATGTGGACTAAAACATCCACTGAGAAGATAAGAACAGTCTATAGATTTTGGTCATTTCAGAGAGGAAATGAGGAAAATCATGATCTCAGTGTATGTGTGCAGGCAAGGCGAGCTAGGAAATGATGAATGTATGGAAAAATGGGGGTAGTGTTCCCTTTTCATTTTAAGTACATGTAAAATAGAGATGTGAGACTGAGATACACTTCTTTTGGAAGATCCTTACTGATCATGGCTATATTCTGTCAAGTGAAAAACACACGTGCTGTAAACACATATACAAGCAATGCCTCTTACCACAATTTTATTCAGCTACTGTTGAATTTAAAATATGTGTTTCCAGAAGGACCTGAACTACATTCATAAGTACTGCTAAATTCTATAGGACTACAAGTAGCTTAGAAAATTTGATGATATTTACACTAGTCATTAATTTTACTTCACAGGCTGTTACTCGCCCTGGAAGGTGTTGGAATGAATCCTTGCTTGAGCTAAAGCAGACCTTGCAGGAGGTGGAATAATTTTCTTTAAAAAGAATTGCTGTTGAGACAAAACCTACAAAAAAATATTCAGTTGTTGAAGTGGTTAATTGCCATGCCTGTTAAAACTTTTTTTTTTCCTCTGATAAGCATCTTACTGTAACTTTGTCAAGTAGCAGATTATCCAGATCTGGGTTCTCACAGGGAAAAGCAGAGATTGATTTGGTGAACTGTTAATATTCACTCTGCACGCACCTGCAGCCTCCCACTGACAGACAAGTTTACTCACCACTTTACTATTCTCCGAGTCTGTACATCCTGAAATTTCTAAATTGTATAAATTGTGTGAGTGCTACCTTGTTCTTAGAACCTGGGTTGTGTGCAACCTTTAGGTCACTCACGTTAATGGGAGCTATTTTTCCACAGATTATTAAACAGAAATTTAGAGATAATTTTGTGACTATTTTCAGGTATTAACCAATTGTGCATTACATTGATCTTCAAAGACCTAAGAGGAAAAAAAAATTCAAAACATTGGTTAAGGGATAGTACATTTCCCAAGCAAATTCAGCTGTTGACCTGGTCTCTTGATTCAGAACCATCTTAATGAGAAGAAGCTAATCCAAAAGCACAAATGCCAGATGAAAGGACAAGCTTAGGTTTTCCTGCTCAGGGTCCAGGGATATACATTGAGAAAAGTTGTACCCACAGGTTCAACAGCTGTTTTATCTAAACATTTCATAACTCCTCTACTAGGATTGTGTCTCTACTTGGCAAATGTATTAGAATTTCTCTTTCCAACATCTATCCTGCCTTCAAAGAATTTAGAAGGGTGAAGGTTGAAAAAAAATTATAATTCTTTCCTGTATTCTGGTCAGGAGAGCAGAGAAATGAAACGGGAATGACAAGGTTTGCCATCCCACCAGCAGGCAGGAGGCACTAAGATCTCAATCCCTTTGATCCTTCTGGATCCAAGCTGCTGCATCGTACCGAACGTGACTCTTCTGGGCCAGACTCTATCACTTTGCATTTCTTGCAATGTGACCTTGCTAGGAGGATTTTTATGGTTAATTTAGGTGTAAGCGTTGTTTTTATTATTTTTTTTAATGACTATGTGACCAAGCCATCTCCCTCTTCATCTGCTCAATAGATTTATTTTGCATTGGGCTACATCTGTTTCAGCACCTTAACTGTTCCAATCTGAGGACTATTGACAGTTTCATTATGTGCGAGCTGACAGTACATGGCTATATTAAGGGATTTCCAACGATAGCAGGGAGGGAGGGTCTGTGATCTCCCTTAGCTGAGATTTCTAGTAGATAATGCTTTTCAGTATGGCAAAATGATAATGCAGAAAGAAATGGGACATTTTAGTCAGTGTAAGAGGACAAAATCACAGCATCCTTGTGAAATAAGTGATGACTGGAGAGTGAGGTACGTGTTATTAATATATATCAGTATCTATATTCCAGAAGGAGATAGCCAAAGACTATAATTAGTTCTGAAGCTAAAGTATGAGCAGCATAATAATAACTATTAGAGTAAAAAGGAATGTACTGAACAAAAGCTCAACTCACAAAGGAATACAATGTTAATATTGAAATTTGGACATGTTAAAATGGCAAGTTGTAAAAGAGGAGCATTTAATGACACTTTCTGCCAGTGCAATTTATTCAGGATAGATAAAAAAAGAAAAAAATTATCATATACAAGAACAAGGATGTTTATACATGTTTTGTAATAGTCTATCAAATTGATAATTGCCTTCAATGCTGTCTCCAGTGTACACATACACAAGCTCTGTGCTGCACAAATGCGCACACACATAAATACACATGTAAAATTAGCCCTGCCATTTTCCTACAGCAGTAAAAAATGAGTAGGGAGAATGATGTTGGAACCAATAGATAAACTTCACAGGAGATCTCTTTGGTTGTTCTCCAGATCTGACCTTGAAAGACTGCTTACCCGTGATTGTCAGTAAGTGCCTCCTCCCTTTCACCAACCAATTATTTACGCATTTCTATTCAAACCTAAGACTGAAGAAAATGGGAAAGCAAGGAAAGCTAATGCAGTGGCTTTCTCTGCCCTCTTTAAAAGCTAGCTGTTCTTCTGCATCAAAGGAAAGGTAAGTTGTTTAAGCACAACACAAACTAAAAAAGACAAAGACAGTGTTCCCTGTATTCCTGTTTACTCAGTGATCCCAGGTTTGTCATGAGAAGGCAAGATCAAAGTTAAGGCATTTCAAATCAAAGCTACCATCCCAAAGGGTGTCAAGATTATATTGCAATATTTTAAGTTAAAATAGAGATTTCTATCATTTTCTACAAGATTTGTAGTATTATCAGTTGATTCATCCTTTTTAATACAGCTTCCCTTACTTCAGAATTAATTCCTTATTGATGAACTTTCAACTAGTGTGAAAGGGGAGAGATTTAGATAAAAAGATGAGAATTAATCAAAAACCATAATCTGACAAACTAGCCACATTTATCTCCCATAGTCCTATCACCTCTTCTTTGATTTCATCAGTGACTTACTATTCGACACATTAAAAAAAAATTCTGTCACTACACGTAGAAGTTGCTGTGCTCTTGACCTGGCCCATATATCTATTCTTCCTCCAGACTCTCTGTTCAACTTTTCCTATTCCTTTCTCCACATCTACATTAATATTTACGTAACTTTCTCAATACCATCTGTCATTGTGTCACCTGTGCCTAAAATCATTTGCTATTTTTTTTTCTTCACCAAATATTCTCTCACCACACACAAATCTCTCCTTATAAAAAAAAAAAAAAATCTCTTTCATAAATTAATGCTCCTCACCAGTGCTACCATTGAGCTTTTATTATTTACATGGCAGCTCGATAGGAACTTTATGAACAATTTTCTTACCCCACCTGACCTGAATGATATTTAAGACACACTTTAAAAAATGACTTAACTCAAACATCATTCATGCAGAAAGGTTCTAATATTTTAGTTTAAATTAGGTTGAAAAGAAGTGCAAGTTTCTACCTATTTATTAAAATAAGTCACTGTTGAACCCAGAGTAAGACAATTTACATAGCCATCAAGAATGATTTAACTACATTGGCCCTACAAAAACAATTTTGTGAAACCTGTATAAACGAAGTGAACAGAACTACAGAGTACAAGATGGATCACCTACTTTTCTATACAACGTTCTGCCAGTGCTTCAATAGCACAGGATGCAAGACAGCAGCAGATCAAGTCTGTTATTTATATCAGAAAAGAGCCCAGAAACTTCAGATTTTCTCCAAAACGCTAGGGATTGTCTCAGTTGAGGCTAAATCTTATGTGTATAATACACAGCAACAAAGTGAGTTAAAATATGCAGCATATTTTGAGAGTCTGTCAAGAGTTCATGCTACAGTGATGTGCAAGATTGACAAGAGGACCAAAAGTTAACATAGCTGTAGACAAAGCAATTAGCATCTCCATTATGTGGATATTGATCCAGTTGATCTCTCTGTTAACAAACCTTCCAAAATGAGATAAGAAGGCACTTGCTAATAATGCTAGATGAAACAGATAACAGCAAAATAATCAATTAAATGGAGACATACGATGCTTACTTTGAGGATCAAGAAGTGGAGAGATCAAATGAAGAAAAAACATATAATTTACAGTTGGGAAAACTCAGTAGGATGTTTATTTGAAGTCAAAACTGACAACATAAACCCATGAAACAGGAACAATCAGGCAACCTGGAGGGATGAGAATGATCCTCTCCTGTTTGAGAAAAGCCTCCCAGTGCCTCCCTTAAGGTGCAGGACTGGCTGCAATATTTCTTGTAGTTGGAATTTTTTTGGAAGGACACATTTTTGTTCTTTGGTTCAACTATTCCTTAAGTACACTACTTTGAGTACATAAAAAGAAGTACTTAATTTCTGTTCCAGTACTGGGAATCTACTGAGGTCATTTTTCCCCTCAGTTTTAAAAAACACATTACTATTTGGGCTGTGATAAAATATAAATTTTGCGTGAAAGGGTGCCTTTGTCTGGTTTTAGTAATCTGGGATTACATAGAAATAGTATCTAGGGTTATATAGAAAAAATGCAATATTGCAGTAACACACAACATTCTTTTCTTTGTGAAAATGACAATGAATCATGATGCTGTAAGACAGGGTTACGTTAGCAATTGAGAAATAAAAAAATTAAAGTACTCTCACTTTTACTTCATCTTGTAAACTCAGGAAGATCTTGTTTTGTCCTTCTCCCCATGGCAGCTACAAAGAACAGTGCAGCTTCTTTGCACACACAACAGAGAAATGAATGTTATGACTCCATTTCACTTTACATCTGGGGTTCTTTTGTGTGTGTGTTGGGATACCCTGCCTTATTCTAAATAGGTGAGATTTTTTTTAATAGTAAATAGATGAATAATTAGTCATTACAACATTTTAATCTCAACATACACAAAAGTATGGAAAAACTACATCATAGAAGTATTGTTGTTTTTTCACAAATTTTAAGTAACAGTCGTGAACATGAGTCTGGGTAAAGAACTTGAATGAACACTTCCAAATCTTTTTGCTAACTTTCCATTTTCTGCTTGGTTCCCAAAACATCTTTTTTTTTTTTTTCTTTTTTTTTTTTTTTTTATTTAGCTGGGACTTGCAATTGTCATTACCCAATAGGAAGCAATTCACTAGATAAGAACAATAAATACACCTACCTCAGCAGCACACTGAGGCTTTTTGGTCAACCACCTTTAAAATTCCAAAATATGGCATTCAGTCACCTTGGGTACTTCAGATGAGAGCTTGTTCTCCACAGATATACTTTAAAAAAAAAAAATCAATTATACATAATCTAGACATTAAAACTGACTCAGCATCACAACACTGTCGTTTCCGTATGTATGGGCTGGGAAAAAAACTGTGTTTTGAGGGGTTAAAATATCTCATCTGAAAATATGATGCTGCATATTTCTTCTTTACAAAATATTT
Source organism: Pterocles gutturalis (assembly GCF_000699245.1). Lineage (NCBI taxonomy): Eukaryota > Metazoa > Chordata > Aves > Pterocliformes > Pteroclidae > Pterocles > Pterocles gutturalis. The sequence continues at coordinate 8,375 of NW_010105465.1, read as the reverse complement.
AAATATTAACAATGATTTGAATCTCTGCTGCAAATTCTAGAATGGTATAAAACTAAGGTAGTTCTATGTATTTAAATATAGGGTCATCAATTTATAACAGACTGAAAATCAAGTTCAAAAAGTAAAATATAAATCAGAGTTTACCCAAAATATTTCAGTGGGTTTTTTGTTTTGTTTTGTTTTGTTTTTATTGTGTCCCCTGCTGGTAAACCTCCGTTCATTGCAATCAGAATGCCTCGGACAAATGTAGCACTACCAAAACTCTACTGGCAGGATTTCAGCTACCCCCTGGGCAGGATCCTTGGAGAAACATCTGCTGCCTTGCAGCAAGGCTGGAAGCTTTGACCTGCAGAATCTCACAGGAGCTGTCACTCCTGAACTCCCTGACTCAACAGACATCAGGGCATTTAGATTAAACCCCTGGTTTTGGATTTGCCTTCTATCGGAAAGGTCGGATCTTCCACATCTTGTTTTGTAGCAGACTTTTAAAAGTGAGTATGCTTTGTACAAGGTGAGGAATTGAAGATGGTGAAGTATGATGGTGACTTGTCATGTGGAGCACAAAAGAAAAAGCAGTGTCAGCAGTGTTCAGAAAGACTCATCTCCTAGAGAAAGAGGTGAAAAAAAGGAGTACGGTGGTGAACAAGGGATGGGAATGCTTTAATGAGACAGTATTCACCAAGTTTTGCCAGTTCACCCTTACAGAGCAAAAACTGAGAGTAGCTGCCCCTGCCTGTAGACGCACAATGTGAAGAACAAGGAAAAAGGATTTGTAAGAAGAAAAAAAATAGTATAAATTAGCCAGAAATAAATTTAGTTTGAAATTATATTAAGGTCCCTGCCTATTATTGGAGAAAGGTTACGAAGCAGAGTCCCAAGAGTAGAAAAAATCTGATTAGTTCTAAAATGGTGCTTGGTCACTTTATGGAAGGTATGACATAGCCTGGATATCTCCTAGAGCAGAGAACTGAACTCGTGACCCAGCAGATCCCCTTCACTCCCAGGAGTTCCTTCATGTTAATGTATACATACAATCAAAACCTGACCCCTTTTCAAACTCTTAGTGCCTATAGGTCTATTTTAAAGCCAAATCTCACGCTTTCAGGAGTTTAAGATATATTTTTGATGTTTTATGTGCTTTTATGTTAAATTGTTTGAAAGATCCAAACCAAACAAAACCTAACGCTCTGCTGCAGCCACCGATTCTACACCTACTGTTACAGCCCCTTTATTTGAATGTTATTTAACGAGTGTCCCTGAAGGGATTAGCATGTCAATGTGTGTATATTGATTTCCTAATCCAGTCCATCAAAGCTGTTATGATCTGGCGACAGCACAAGAAACAGGAGTTCAAGGTTCTTCACACAGCTCAGACAGTATGTTCTCAAGCCTCTTGATGTGAGAATTAGCTCAGTCCTGAAGTCCAATTAATCTGATGAGACTGTCAACAAAGATGTCATTGCTAGTCACATTTTTGGGGATGTGGACACCTGTCTAAAAATATAGCATGAGATCATCAGCTCATTAACATTTTCCAACAGATGGTAAAAAGCTGCATTTTACACTGTTTTGGACTGTTCCACATTTTATAGCCGCACCTCTATGCTACCCGTGCTGTAGGACTGCACAACACAGTTAGTTTTAGAAATCAAAATATCTGGCAGATGAGTATTTAGACGCTAGCATCAGGATGTTACAGCAGAACAAGATGTAAAAATAAAATAAAATAAAATAAAAAAATAATAAAAAACAACTGGGTGAGGGAAGTTGTTGGTTAAACAAAGCCTTTTTCTGAATAATTTAAAATTTTAACCAATAGCCCCCTGCAAAGTATATTCAGTTGCCGTTGGTGCCATGACCCTATTCTTTCCTAAGATCTACAAGCAAGACCTCTGCCTTGGTCCTGTGCCAGACACACTTCCATGACACACAATCCTCCAGCTATTTCCTAGTGCCATAAAGCCTGCAGGAACAGAAGCCTCAGCACTAAACTGTGGGCCATAAAGCAGGCTAAGAACCCGTCTGGCAGTTCTTGTGCAGACAAGGCTCAAGCTGCTTTTCCTCAGTAGCAGTGCTAAGGTCTCAATCCCGTTACTACTGCATTCAACAGGAAAATTATTTAACTGGAGGAAAATCAGATTCTAACAAGTTCCCAGCTGAGCTAAATACTGCAAAAAGAGAACACGTAAGTGCACATCCTAGTTAGTGTTATTGCAATAATACACAATAGCGGAGTCATCAGCAGCATCAAGAGAAATAGCTGTCAAATGAACAGAACATTTGTGAATGCTTTATAAGGAACCCCCTTTTTTTCCCTCAACTGCTATACATTCAAATAAACTCTTCTTATACAATCCTCAAATTGCTTTTGCAGCTCAGACGTGTCACAGCACAAATTGGCAGGCTTCCTCTTTTTGATATTGTCTAATTCCCTGGGTCATTAGTTATGTAATCATAATCATTTTTCTGCTGGGCAGATTGGTGTTATCTATCCCATCTCCTTTACCCATCTCACCTCTTTAGTAGTGTTAGAGCAGAGATGGGAACATCCAAGTCCCTCAGGGCACCATCTGGTACTACCCTGTACAGAGAAGACTAAATGAATGACATACTGTATGGTACTTCCTACTCATTAGTTACTGATACCTTATGTTGCCTTTTTTTTTTTTTTTCTAAATTAATTCCAGTACATATTGTTTAGTTTTTTTGATCATCTCTGTATCTTCTTTCCTTTAGACCTATAACTAAAGGCTTCGCAGAGTGGGGAAAACAGCCAATGGGTAGGAAAGTGATGCACTGGAGGGTGTAGTGTATCAGGAGTAATACTATGGACATGGGAACAAAGGAGGTTGTAAAGGACTGGCATTTAAACTATATGCAGAAAGCAACATAGAAAATACTCAAAGCCATCACAAATTAACAGGGAAAGACTATCTATGTGTATGCAAACACAGCCTGTATGAGTCACCTGCCCATGGATAAGTGATTACAACTAACGAAATAATATTTGATATGTAAATAACACCAAAACTAAAAGCTATTGCCTCCTTTCCCAAAAAGGATTAAAAATCTAGTCTGCACTGATGCAGAAACAATTAGAATATGCTTTCTGAAGTTTTGATTAACGTGTGTGTACCAGCCATCATCTACATGCTCTGCTCCAAGAAAGCACTGCCTGCAGACAAAAGGAGCCCAGCATTTGCATTTGTTACTGCTTCATGTTCATCTCAGTAAAACAGATTGTTATTTTTTTATTGTACTATGTAGCACCATAAATATAGATGGCCTTTTAAAGCCAAATATCACTCTTACTAAGTAATTGTCAATTAAATTTACTATTAATTATTCTTAATAGCCCAATCACATGCACTGTTTTCCTTGTGTCCCATTTTTGCATGGGTCTCATGTCAGAGCAGATGAATTTCAGTTAGGAGCTTTACTTAAACCCTGTATTTAAGGGAATCGGAGATTTACACATTCACCCAACAATACAGTGAAGTGAAACTACAAGAACTGGTTACAAAACCCCATATCTCAGATCACAGGCACATTCAGCTCTTGTAAGTAAACATCAAAGCACAATCCAACAATAGTGCAATAACTCCATAATCAATTCAGGCTATTGATGGTCAAAGCCATTGCTTTTAAGGTTTAGTGTTGGAAAACACACTTTCCAATCCTCATTAAGACAAAAAAAATCCCAGAAACTCCATTTCTACACAGATTTCCAGCCTCCAGCGTGGGACAACCTCCCTGGAAGGATGGAGAAGTGATGCGGGTCACCTGGGTGCCCTAAAGCCGCCTGCCATGGCCCACCAGCACAACAGGGCCAAGGAGTCAGGACTCCCCGTGAATGGCTGGAGCAGCAAATCTCACAGGGACTCACTCCATCATTTCAAGGACGGTTAAATGGTTCCTCTCCACCGTGCCTGCAGGGCGAGCGCCTCATCTGGCAGAGCTCTGCTGATGGAACAGAGGCTGCAAATCCCCTCTGAGAGCAAAGATAAATGAAGCCTCAAGTGTTTTTCCCCTTTGATGTGGAATCTAGTAAAGCTTAGAGGTTATTTCTAATGGGTGAGTTTTACCCTGGCCTCCAGGATAGATGCACTGGCATTCCTCTATAGCCTTTTCCACGCCTTACTGGCAATTGCTGTGTACAAGAGTCTGTTCCGCAGCAGATTTCAAGCTCTGCCTGAGCAGTTCAGTGCTCACAAATAGCCAGTGCCTCATTAGGCAAAAGGCAGCAAGAGTTGGAAAGGGAAAAAAAAACAAAGGCGAGAGCCCAGCTCTGCTCCCAGTCCTGTCTCCAGCGAGATGGGACCAGCCACAGCACTGGGGTTGTGCCAGGACAGGGTAGCTGCTCCTCTTGGTCTTTAAATGAACACCTCCCTTTTTAGAAATTTTACTTATACATTTTACAGTTTGCACTTGTTATAGCACAGAGAGACATCGTGCACAAACGGGAGGTCAAAGTTGCCCACAATCAATCTGTCAGCCTCTTGGTGAAATGAAAAGAAACATTGAGCAGTGTTACAGGGCCATGAAATTCAAGGGAAAAATGTCAGCTCCCTGAAACGGGGGTTGTATTTTCCACATAAAAATCTCATATCAAATGGCAAAACAGAATGGAGGATAAAATTCATAACAAACAAATTTAAAAAGATCCTCAGTTCAGAGACTGTAACACACGTTCTTGAGATGCCTTACAGCCATTCATTCTTCCTCATATCCATTTGAATGTTCCCCCCTTGGCCTTTTGTTTTCATTTTAGCTTTCCAAGCCTCTGTGCCACTCCAGAAGCCTTTCCCCCCTCTCTGCTGGCCCTTCGCTCCCAGCCCTACACACTCTGCCTCTGCAAGACCCTTTTCCTCCTGTGTTGATTACTGTCGCTGCTTTTTGGCATGCATGCCCTGCCCTTTCTAAATTCTGTTTTGCTTCTTAAGCTTTTTTATTTTTTTTTCCTGGACGAATTCCCCTTTTTCATTAAGCCAGACTCTTTTTTCTCCCCCACCCTCCTTAAAAAGAGCATTTTATTCTGGCCAAACTAAGGGGCTTGCCATGTTCTCATTTACAAATGTCACTGCAGCAAGGCTAAAATTCTGCTTCGGCTCTGAAAGCTGCACTGGCACAGAACAAAAGCGTTGCAGTGCCTTGCACACCACTGCATTGTTTGTCTTCATTCCTCCTTTGGGCTTGCTTAATAGTAACAGCTTGCAATGACATTTTAGCAAAAGCCACACTCTTTACAACTCCTCCTCCTGCTTACAGCAGAAATTAATAGTCAGAGTCCATTTAAAGAGAAGCCATAAAAGACTGGCCCTAAGCAAGAGAAAAGGAGACAGACAGCTCCTCATTCCTATCTGGCTTTCTTTATTTTAGTCAATCCCAATATTTGAGACTTTTTTCCTTCATCAGATATTCAATTGTGATTTCTAATCCTTCGGTTTAGCACATTAGCTTTAGAACATTCAGTATGCGTGAGAAGGTATCTCTTTGTGGACCTAAGAAGGATGGGAGATAACGTTTACATCACCAGGACTGAAGTGCTAAGTGTAGATTTCTAACCTAAGGGGAATAAGACCAGATTCAGCAAAATGTTTTGCAAAGCAATGCGTCATTTAATGTGTAAGACATCATCAGCTAAACCTAGCTCAAGATCTCATTGCTAGACCCCTCCTCTCCCAGCAACCTCCCTCTCCTGCCAGTGTGGTCGCCTCCCTGCCCTCCAAACCTCATGGCCAACTCCTGGGTACAGCTAGAAGGAGACTCAGTGAGTTTACAGAGTTCTTGGTGGCACTGCCTGTTTTGCTTCTTTGTATATATAAATATTAGCTTAGAAAATAATAAGAAAATAGGAGATGATGGGTTATATAATTGCCTCCCTGCAGAAGTTGAATGTTTACTTTCCCTCAGTTGCCTGCAGAGATGAGTTCAGTAAGTTGATACCCTGCCAAGGGATGAACGCAGGGATGGTGGAGGAAAACCCAGCTCCTGCCTGTGGGTCGAGGCGAGGGGGAGCCCAGCAACACTGCTGTGGGTCACCCGGGTCCACTGCACAGAAACAAAAGGGATCTCGGGCTCCTGAGGGTGCCTGGCACCAGCTCTATAGAGATATCAGGAGCCATCAGGAAGTCCTTGACTAAGGGGCAAGAGTCTCCCAGGCCCACTTCAACAGGGAATCAAGGCAATGGAAAGCCTCCTGCCAGCTGTACTGTCATCTAGGTTAGCCCCAGAAAAACAAACAAAACCCCCAGAAGGCCAAGAGAATTATGTAACTTTTGCTCATTACAAAGTGTATTTCGGCAGCGCCAGTGCAGGTTTTGGGTGAAATAGTCTCACTTCACCTCAGCAATTAATCTTTTAAAAAACAGAGCAAGGACAGATTAATTGGATGCCTGATTGACTGAGTGGTGGGGTGAAGGTTAGTCAAGCAAGGTTAGCAAAACACTGGAAGGACGATTAGGTGGTTTTATAAAGAGAGAGTGTTCTGTGACAAGTGGAGCATCCCAAGCTGCCTCTGGCTTCTTGCCACCCTAACACAGCCACCAGCCATATTTAATCTCATTTACTATTTAGACAACACCAAAAGAAGGGGCTGTTCAGTTTACACTGTTGGTGTAAACCTCCATCATTACTCCAAACTTCTTTACAAGTTCTTATGAGGTGGAGATTAACAGAAAGAAAGTAGCAAAATTAAGCAGGCAAGCAATTTTCCCAAATGTTCCTCCCAGCTCCTCCAGTCCCTCATTTGGGTATTTCTGCATAATCCTGTAACAGGAAGACTGCTCTGCATGCAGAGAAATAAGCAGAAAGTTTAGAAACCCCCTGAAGCTATCAGCCAAACAAAATTATAAGTTCAGCATAAAACCTGAAAATTCTATCCCCCAAAAAGCCAGATTTGCCCTGATTTAACCGGCAATGTTGTTCATACAGGAACTATATGGCTGTGGATACAATAACTTGCTGCTACACATTTGAGTTAATGTTTTGATTGCTTTAGTTTATAGGATGGCACAACCGTAAACAGTGGTATAAATGACCATCATTAAATGCTATATGTATGAAGGAGCTGAAATGATTTATCAGCAGAAAGCTACTAAGTGTTTTATCTCTTCATCAGATCATTAATCTGTCTTTCAGAAATGTGCGTGGCACTTATATAGTCAGTTATGTGCATTTTAAGTGACTGGAAATCAGTACATATTCACACAATTAGATCAATACTGACCGTAATTCAGTTTATGTATTCTATCAGATATTTACTGAGGTTTTAAGACAACAATTTTATTTTTATTAAGGTAAATGAATAAATATTTTAGTGTGCATATAGTTCATAGAATGACCAATATGAAATAAAAAACGCTTTATATTGACAGCAGCCAAGTTCTCTCAACCTTTACTGCTTTAAAATGTTAAGACACACCTAACTCGTCTCTTAATTTTTTCTCTGCTATAATGAAGGTGCTTCCTCAACACATTAGGTTGGATTGCTATTGCCTTGCTGCTTTGTAGCTTCTCCTTTGCCTTCCTCTTTGCCTGGAGATTGTGCCGTGGTGTTTATGGATGTCTCTACTACACCCAAAGTATTTTTGATAAAAGTACAGTACTAAAAATATGCACATACACGTGGAGAATGTCAAAATAATCCTGTGTACTAAACTCAAGGAAACACATCCTCAAAAAAATAGCAGTATGAGTTCTCTTAGTTTTGACTTTTCCTGTAAAAATCTGCCTTGTTGCACAGACTCTCTTGGATCACTTGTGCTTCCAAGAGGCTTTGTCTTGTCAGTTCCTCTCTCTCAGCTAAGACAAATATTGCAGAAAGTTGGGCACATCACAGATCTAGGACTTCCAATTCTCTTTTATTCTTTTAAATCCCACATACCTGGTGGCCGTGTAACAACTCAGACGGTGAGAAGCCAGCAGAGGTTTGGGGTACTTTATCAGAAAAAAATCAGTTCAGGGAAGGATCAAACCAAGTGGCTAAGTTTCTTTCCATGAAAACACTTAATTATCTTTTCAATGTTGTATCTCGAACAAGAAGTCCTCCATCAGCTTGGGGTCATTAGTTTACCACTTCAGAGGACTGGAGTCCTTAACTTGCAAACTCTGGCCATGTAACAAGGTTCCCAATCCATCTCACTATCCTATCATCCAGACCGCACTTCCTCAGTTTAGCCACGAGGATGCTGTGGGAGACGGTGCCAAATGCTTTACTGAAATCAAGATAGACCACATCTACTGCTTTACCATCATCTATCCACCTGGTAACAGCCTCATAAAAGGCTACCAGGTTGGTCAAGCATGACTTCCCCTTGGTGAAGCCATGTTGACTGCCTCTGGAGTTTGTGGTGAATGGGATGGAGTCTAGTCGG
>NW_010105464.1:25899-38425 GCF_000699245.1 Pterocles gutturalis | reverse complement strand
CAGGGGCGTCCCCCGTGTCTGGCATCGGGCAGTGAGGGGGCTGTTCCTCGTAACGGGGGAGATGACGTCAGGCTGTAGTATTTATTCCTCAACGTGTTTCTGCAAAAAATTGAAGCTCTGAATGAGATAAACTTTTTTTTCTGTCTGCTCTCTTGTAGCTGGCAGATACACTCTTCCAACAGTAGCGATCTCAGAAGCAGGGGTGTTGCTGTGTGTGATTTATGGGGTGTAACAGGCGAGCTGCCGGCTGGGGAATAAGCAGACTGGGTGCTCTCTGCATCCTGGTTATACACACACAGGTCTGCACGGAGCACCTGGAAGGAATGGGGCCTCGGCTGAACCAGCAAAGTTGCTGTCTACTCATTAAGCACAAGTCTTTATTTGGAAAGATCAATCAAACAAGTCACGTACCTGTTATGTAAGGGGTCCGAGCTAGTGGAAGAAAGCTGTCCTGGGCTTCTGTTGCCTGATGTATCCTTCCTTTGACAGAGTATTCCAGAGACCATCTGTGGCTGTTTTCAAGATAGTTCCACTTAATGAGGTTATGGGAGAGAAGGAGCCATGTCAGAAGAAGCTGTTACTGAGGCGCGATTCTCGCTGAAGACTGTAGCTTTGCGGGTATTTCATCTTCCCCTTTCTTGGTATTATTCTCTTAACCAGGTAATACATACATTATCTGAGCATTGTCACTTATGATATATGTTTAGAAGTTTAATTGTAATGTTGTACTCACTCCTCTGAGTTTAATATTAACTAAATTTCTAGAAATATCTTTAGTTCATTTAGAACACTGAACTAAAATAAGCAGGGGTTTTTTTGTCTTTTTCTGATGATAAATGCTTAGTGTATTATCATACATATGACTGAAGAGGTTGTTTTATCTGCAATGTCTATATGTCTTGATTTTGCAACAGCCCAGTGATTTTCATCAAATCAAAAAATCCTTATCTTTTTTTTTTTTTGTAAATTTTTTGAGGCATTTAAAAGCTAAACATTTTCTAGATTGTCACTCGCTAAACAAATCTGAATGGTAATTCATTAATGCCAGTCAAAAATCCTGTTTGATTAACTAAGTGGCACATGACTAAAACAAGGCAGCTATTCTTTAAAAAGGGGCGGTTTTTTAAACCTGTTCGGTGCTTTTTGCTGGTTTTATTTGTTTGTTTTACTTGTGGAAAGCATTTCCTTTTATAGATGGCCCTGGAGTGATTTTTTTTTTTTTTCATCGATATTATAGGCTAGTTTTCACTATATAAATGGCAACATGAGTAGCAGTCACTCAAATCTGGGCGAAGAGTACCTTAGTTTTCAGGTTGACAAAAGCTGGAAGTATTGTGAAGCTGACACTCCTTGTATGCATAGAATCATGAGATTTGTCCCTAGAGCACCTTCATGTCAAAGACAGGGAGGAGGAACTGTAATTGTGTTGTAGAGATCAGAGAAGCCTGTGGTAGAGGGAAATAAGTCATAATTACTTGTGAAGATAGTAAGGCTTCAGTTGTATCCTTCAGAGAATAAATTTCTTGAGGTGTGAGACATATTCTGATGCTATAATACACAAGAGGAAATAAACGTGTTTCTAGTTGGCTGCACAAATATGGTTCAGTAGTTTTTTCCATTCTCTCTATGCTGAATCATTGATAACTAAGAGAAAAAAAAAATGTTTGTAGTTAGGAATGCCAATAATATATTTTTTTCAAAAAAAGGTATTAGCAGGTCCTAATAAAGTTCTGCTTTTAAACCCATGTCTTTGATATGACTATTATTTTTATTGAATTAGATGCTTATAAACAATACCTATGACATTTTTCATATTTGTATGTAAATGCCTTTCAAAGTGTTACTCCCTGTAAAACCAGAACGAGATCATCTCAGTCTTAGCTGCATCTAACACTTTTTTTTTGTGTATTTATAATACTTCTAAATTCTTCCTGGAAGATCACTGATTTCTTTTTTATCTTGCTGTGTATGTACATTCTTTTTAAATACTACGTGCAACTCCATTATGTGCAACTATTAACTTTCCCTTCCTCAGAGTTTTTCATTTTACTGTTAATTTATTTCTTATAGTACTTGTAGGCACAGGCAAGATTTAAAAAAAAATCCAGTTACAGTTCTTTAAAACATTGAAGCTCACAGAATTAAATGCTAGAACTAAAGTTTCAATCTCAGTTATTTGGTTACTGACTTTTTTTTGTTAAATATAACGGTCTTTTGTAGACACACGTTTGTGCTGTGTTTCAGGGATTTCCTTTTCCTCACAGAGCACAGTGCTAGGGTTTTGGCCTCGGTCATGGTACAGTATCACTAAGGACAGAGTTCTCAAGTCAAAGGTGTTTGACTTGTTGATTGCAAACTCAGTGGTGAGTAAAGCTTTCAATGCTTCTTTAAAATACACACATCTGATAGTATTAACCAATTGCGCAGCAACCAGGGACTGCCAGAGTGCAGTGGAACCCTGTGTGGCCAGCTCTCTTTTGTATGAGGAAACATGTTACGGAAACATCGTATTAGCCCCAAGGACTTCAGGTCGGCTTTTCTCCCAGCAGTTTGTTTCTCAAGCAGCATAGGTCTCCTAAAGATTGTGGATATAGACTCTAGTTTCCACTTAAGCAGCTGGTTTTTTCCTTGTATATCTTGTCATTTGGAACTTTATAAACTTTGTTAATGGTTTTTAATTCCAGTTGGTTGTATTTGTGATTCTTATTTGCTAATTTAAAAATTTGCAAACCTATGACTGATTTATGGTCAAAATAAGACATTACAATAAAAAACCCCAGGTTTACATAGAGAAATATGTTTAAACACATGTTCTTCCCAATTTGAAACAGCATGCAGATGTTAGCTTTTGGATCCTCCACTCTTTCACAGTGCAAGAAGATAGTCTAGTTGTGAAGGATGAGTTTCTTCTCAGTATTTTTTTGCTGCTAGAGACTTTATGGAAGCCCAGTATCGTCCTGCCATTAAAATACTTAGATCCCCATAGTTCATGGGTTTGCAATACACCTTATAGTCCTTGGTGCTGCAATATGTCTCAGTGCAGCCACTCACTTTGTCCCACCGGCCGCTTTATAAACTCTCTCACCTACTGGCCATCACAAACTTTAAGAAGCAGTTAGTCTGTGTCCTGAATGAGAGTTGGTTATTTCTCGGGCTATGTGAGAGCAGCATCTCTTATCTCCTTCAGACAAGCTGTAGCTTAGCTTGAACACACCAAAAGGAGGGTAGGAGGAAAGGTGGGAGTTAAGGAGTGTATCATAGAATCATAGCATGGTTTGGGTTGGAAGGGACCTTAACCATCGATTTCCAACCCCCCTGCCATGGGCAGGGACACCTCCCACTAGACCAAAGGCTCAAAGCCTTGTCCAGCCTTGTGTTGAACACCTCCAGGGATGGGGCGTCTCTGGGCAACCTGTTCCATTGCCTCGCTACCCTCACAGGAAAAAATTTCTTCCTGGTATCTGATCTAAGTCTACCCTCTCTCATCTTAAAGCTCTTCCCCCTCATCCCATCACTGCGTTCCCTGGTCAAGAGTGCCTCCACATCTCTCCTGTAGCCCCCTTTGGTACTGGAAGGTGCTGTTAGGTCTCCCTGGAGCCTTCTTTTCTCGCAGCTGAAAAACCCCAACTCTCTCAGCGTGTCCTCATATGGGAGGTGCTCCAGCCCTCTGACCATCTTTGTGGCTCTCCTCTGGACCTGCTCCAACAGCTCTGTGTCTTTCTTATGTTGGGGGCCCCAGAGCTGGATGCAGTGCTGCCGGTGGGATCTCATGAGAGCAGAGCAGAGGGGGAGAATCACCTCCCTTGACCTGCTGGTCACTCTTCTTTTGATGCAGCCCAGGACATGGTTGGCTTTCTGGGCTGCATGCACACATTGCCAGGCCGTGTTGACCTTCTCATCAACCAACACCCCCAAGTCCTTCTCCACAGGGCTGCTCTCAATCCATTCTCCTCCCAGCCTGTATTTGTGCTTGGGATTGCCTCGACCCGCATGCAGGACCTTGCACTTGGCCTTGTTGAACTTCGTGAAGTTTGCACGGAGACGACCTCTCCAGCCTGTCAAGGTCCCTCTGGATGGCATCCCTTCCCTCCAGCATATTGACCACACAACTCAGCTTGGTGTTGTTGGTGAACTTGCTGAGGGTGCACTCGATCCACTGTCCATGTTCCAGCAAAGATGGAACAGCACTGGTCCCATGACCAAGCCCTGAGGAACGCCACTTGTCACTGGTCTCAACTTGGACATTAAGCCATTGACCACAGTCTTTGAGTGTGACCATGCAGCCGGTTTCTTGTCCACTGAGTAGTCTTTTCATCAAGTCCATGTCTCTGTAATTTAGAGACAAGGCTGTTGTGTGGAACAGTGTTGAATGCTTTGCACAAGTCCAGGTAGATTATGTCAGTTGCTCTTCCCTTATCCATCAGCACTGTGACACCATCATAGAAGGCCACCAGATTTGTCAGGCATGATTTGCCCTTGTTGTCTGTCACCAATCACCTCCTTATTTTCAATGTACCTTTACATAGTATCCAGGAGGATCCGCTCCATGATCTTGCCAGGCACAGAGGTGAGACTGTTCCTTGGATCTTCCTTATTTCCCTTCTTAAAAATGGGGGTTATGTTTCCCCTTTTCCAGTCAGTCGGAACTTCACCAGACTGCCATGACTTCTCAAATATGACGGATAGTGGCTTAGCAGCTTCGTCCACCAGTTCCCTCAGGACCTGTGGATACATCTGATCAGGTGCCATGGGCTTGTGCACCTGCGGGTTCCTGATGTGATCTAAAACTTGATCTTCTCCTACAGCGAGTGGTTCTTCATTCTCCCATTCCCTGCCTTTGCCTTCTGCGACTTATATTTCCAATGGAATCACACTCTCTTATTTTCAGATAAAGCTTTCCCCTGGGTTAAAGAAGCTTTTCACAGTAACAGCAGTGAGTGCAATATCTGTTATTTTTCTGGCCCGTCATTTTAAAAGAAGACGTGGAAAGAAAACCAAGAAAGTGCCACCATGGGAAGCCAGTCATCTAGTATTAGAATGTACCAAAGCAGCTGCATCAGAAAAAGGTACATGAAGGAACCCCCAATTTTTTTTGTTTGTGTCTTGGAGGAGAAGAAAAGAGGTGTGAGGGGATGGGTGTGCATAACAGTGTGTAGTAGTAAAACAAACTGTTCTCCTTTAATGCTGAGTGGGTTTGAATTGTAGAAGTAGAAATTGTGCAAATTAGGAACATAGTTACAGTGTTTTATAAATAACCTGATCTTGTTCTCAAGGCTGAAGTATTAATCATTAATTTGAATTAAAACTTCTTTATGAATAGTGTATTAACAATGACATTTGCTGTTCTTGTGAACATATCTCAATACTAAGAAAAGCAAATTTAAATTTTTATAGAATGGGAAAATAATTAGGCTCAAATGTATGGTTATTGTTATAGATATTAACTGCTCTTAATTTGTAGTTTCTCTTATGTAACTGTAAACAAAAGAATAATTGTTGGTTTTGCTTCTAAACTGAATTCTGTTGAGAAGAGTAAATGCAGTTCTTCATAGATGTTGCTAACAAAAGATACAATGTTTTGAGTTTGCAGCAACTTTAAAATCGGTGCATCTCTTAGGTTCTAGTTGTTCCAGCAGTCGGCAAAACTTGACTCTTTCTCTGAGCTCTGCCAAGGAAAAAGGTTCTCAGTCTTGTATCTATGCAAATGGAGGACTTTTCAGTAAATACTCCGGTTCAGTTCAAAGTCTGGCCTCGGTGAGTAGAATTGTTTTAAGGCTCTTGAATGTCTGTTAACTTGCACTGCATATGCACCTAATGGTTTCACTGAGCTGAAACAACTTTCCTGAACAAGCTGCACACATGGCTAGAGATGCTGAGAAGGCCATTGTACTTACTATGTAGTAAAAATAGTTTCTAGATGGATAACTTGGATGTAATGTACTCTGGCAGGAATGTAGTTTTAAGGATACTCTGTATAGCAACAGTTTAAAATTGGTTGTTGTTTTTTTTTTTTAAGGTTCAGAGTGCCACCTCTTGTCACAGTTGTGCTTGTGCCAATTCTAATTCCTGGGACAAAGCAGATGAAGATGATATTAAGCTTGTCAATATTCCAGTGACCACACCTGAAAATTTGTATTTGATGGGTAAGTTATAATAAGAATATTCAGTATCTACCAATAATGAATGTAAGTAATTTCTTGTGTTTATGGCAAAATGACACTTACACAATATTATTGTGGTGTTTTTTCACGGTGTGCTGTGGGCATGTGTCTAAGAACGTTTCTATAAAATAATAGAACCTTACTTGTTCTAGAGTTAATTTTTAAAAATCCGTTTTTTTTAATTTCTGTATTTGTAGTAGTAAGCCATAGAAATATTTAAAAAGTAAATAGGAAAGAGTACACTGAACATCATTGCTTTAGTCATATTGTGAACTCCATCTTCTTAAAAAGGCAGATAACTACTTTTTTTTTTTTTTTTTTTAGGCTAGGACTTGCTATTCTTGTTAAAACTTACGTCTCTGCTATAATCATGCTTATTAGCTGCATAGTTTCCTGTGACTCTAAAATGGGAATAAATAGGGAAGTTGTGTATTTGATGGAATGGAGGTATTCCTGGTCTCTCCTAGGTATGGAGCTTTTCGAAGAAGCACTGCATCGATGGGAGCAGGCATTAACTTTCCGTAACAGGCAAGTTGAAGAAGCCAGTTGTGGTTCCATTAAGCTGGGAGCAGGAGATGCAATTGCAGAAGAAAGTGTAGAAGTGAGTATATTCAATCTATAATCTGCTGTTGATGCCTTGACAATTCATTGCATTTTGCTACCTGAGTCTTTTCAACTTCTAATTCAATTAGCAAAACCAGAATGTACTCAAATTTCCTATTTAGTGGCGTTGTATTTAAAGGACATCTAACTTTGTTTCTTTTGATTTTTTTTGGTTGATTATTTGGAGGGGAAATTAGCTTCGTTTGTTTTTTGGCAATTGCTTTTGCATCAGTGTTTACTTCTGGATGATATTATCAAGCTTTCAAGCATACTAGTTCTCTGCACAAAATCTCTTGGGTCATCTCTTTTATGATTATGTGAGAGGATGTCTGCTTAGCAAAGATAAAGATCTTGGGAAAGAGATGATGGATTTATGAATATTCACAAATAATGTGCTTAAATTTTATTTATAGTCCTTTGTTCTTATAAACTAAATGCTGAAAATATTTTGAAATAAACATACATCTGTATGGCTTTCCCTATTTCTAGTGCAGTGACCCTCACAGATAATTTTAAAATGTTTTTAAATTTGGATCTTATTTTTATTACACTAAATAAAATATGTGTGTGTTTAGAAAAGCATGTATATTTTGAATGTTGAAGTATTCATCTGACAGTGTCCTTGTGCAGTTTGTAGGAAATTAATGTGTCACAGTTTGCTCTTTGAAGGCTTAATATGCTTAGATTTTACAAAGGAATCTTACAGACTCTAAACAAAGAGAAAATCTTCTGAAATGTATCTTGTTGCAGGATATCATTAGTGCTGAATTCATTCATAAGCTTGAATCCCTTCTTCAAAGAGCTTATCGTCTTCAGGAGGAGTTTGAGGCTACCCTTGGGGCCTCTGATCCTGCTTGTCTAGCTAATGATATTGGTGAGTACTCCTATTTTCCTGCTTGTGATAATGACTCTTGCAGAGGGGAAGTCACTGAAATGTCCACTGAGGAGAACTATATTTATCAGTAAATAAAGAGAAAAAAAATCGTTTTTTTCATTATGTGATGTTTGATGTAGCACATGTCTTTTGGGAAGAATGGACTGAATGGAATTTTTTTTCCTTGTGGCTGGTCAGTATACTTGAGAATTTTCATAATACTTGTCCACTTTTCTAAAGTTTATGTTGACTCATATTTAAATATTTATGCAGTAAGGATATATGACCCTTTTTGTAGCATAGGTGTATTAGATTGCTTCAAAAGAAGTTTTATGTGTTTTTCTGAACTGTCAAACTGTGTATACATGTACTTTTTTTGGGGGGGGAGTCTGTCATAATTTGTTTTACAAAAAACCAAAACCAAACCAGAAAGACAGTCTGAAACAGATATCTGTTACCAAAGCTCTTATCCCTGGTGATTGAAAGTTGTCACAGTTATGAGTGACTAAAACCAGGATGTTAAAATGTCAGATATAATGAGTAGTTGCTGCCAGACATGCTGATTAAGTACAGATAGTTCGATTATTTTTATTTAAAGAATTGATTTAAGATGTTCTTAAAGGCTGATGCTATTATGCTCTTTCGTAAGTCAAGATCAAGCATCTGATCTCAAATAACCATCAGACTTTAAAGGCAGAACATGTTCTGGGATTAGTTTTAGTCAGTAGTCTTGTTTGTTAGCCTTCAGCTTGACTGGCACGAGGTGGCAGTGCTGTCATCTCTTAGCCCTCGTGTTATCCTGCAACTGCTAAATAGAGCTCTGAGTAAGGTGGGAATTAAATTTAGGTCAGAGTTTGCTGTCTGCAATATCTGTGTACACCTGTTAATGTAATTCTTAAAGTAGAAAAGTGTTTGCATATTTATTTTAGTGTCTGAAACCATAAGCCCTAAAAAAAGTTGCATTGTATATCCATTATTAAATTACTAGTTTATTTGTAATTTCTGTCTTCAGGCAAAAATTAATAAAATGGTATTCAAAGAACTCCGTGTGATGTTCAATGTGTTTAGTTATTGTTTTGCTTGGTTACCATGGAAGTATTTTAAATTGATATTTTATTTAGATTCTTGGTAATCAACAATGTTCTGAGAATTAAATTTCTTTCAAATATTCTTTATAGAAATAATTTCTCATCTCTTGAGTAGATGTCTGTTGCTTTATTGTGAATTTTATTTGTGCTCGCCCAGATGAGTGAGGAAAACAAGTAGTGAAGTAGTTTAGTGAGTACTCTTTTCACTGTTCAGGATTTAGGGCTTTTACATCATCTGATGATGATCTGATATGAATCTTTGTTTATACTTCTGTCCACTGTTAAGGGAAAGCTTTGCTTTCTATGGAAGATGTTTGGTCAGATGTTTGATCTAATTTTATTAACTACGTAGTTGATGATAAAATAGTTTGTAGAGCTGGAAGCTGATTAAAAAATGATCATTTAGGTCATTAAGTATTGAATTAATGAAAAGGAAAGGTTAGTAACACTGATCTGAATTATCTGTTTAGATGATTACAGTCTAACAAGTAACTTTTGAATTCAGGCAGGTATGGATTGTATATATAGGTGAGAGATTTTAAAAGAAAAATAATAAAGAAACACTCTTGGAATGCGTTAGGAAAATTATGCGTCACAGTCGGTGTAAGTTATCAGCACAGTGCTGTAGAAAAAAGACCATTGCTAAACTTTGGCTATGTGGAAAGGACAGCATCAGTACTGAGGCATATATACAATCTTTTTTTAAATGGGTTTAGAATACTGTGTCCAGTTCATATTTCAGAAGATATGGAAATACTAGACAACTCAAAACAAGCCATAAAAATGATCCATGTTTTGGAAAAACAAGCTAATATGTGGTTTAAGTTGCATATGTCCAGCTACTTATTGAAGAAAATACGGAGAGGTGACTGACTTGTTCTGAATAGCTGCTTACACATGGAAAAGGTATGTGGTGCTTAGGGATCTGCAGACCTTGTCAAAGCCATAACTAGGTCCATTTCTGGTTGTTCAAGTGAAACAGCTTAAGTTCTGAAGTAAGTTGCCTGTGAAGCATGTTGAGGGTATTTCAGTGTTTGAGACAACAATTTTTATTTTTTTTTACTGCTGTTTTTATTCCTCTTTGAGAGGAAGGGGTGGACTTGAGGGTAAATTGTCACTGTGGTCTTTTTGGCATTTAAGTTTCCCCTTACTACTGCTATTTTTCCTTGTCTTGTGGGCCTTGGAATGAACAAGAAAAAGCCTATGTTGTGCTTGATGGGTTCTTAGCACTTGCAGCTTGTTAGAATGCTTATAACCAGATCTTATGCTTCAGGGTTTCAACTGTTGACCCACAACAGTAATCAGAAAGTGGTTTACTTTGTTTTTTCTCTGATACACATCATGGTTAAAGATAGGTTGTGGATTTTTCTTCCATTTTCTCCACCTGAAACACTTGTGATTAGCTACAGCTGGCGACAGGCCTCTGTCAGTTGGACAAATGCTGTCAAGTGTTATCAAAAGACTTGATGCATAAATGTCTGACCAGCACTACTTATTTAGAAATCCTGGGTTATAATGAGCTCCAAAATCTTCTGTCAAACTTCTTGGGCTCCTGAAACCACTCTCTGCCCTACTTGTCTACTAGTCGCAGGTGTTGCTCCTTCCCAAAACGTTTAAATGTTGTTCTTCCCAGGTCATCATTTCACTCTACCTAATGAAATTAAGATGTTAGTGTTGCCATTGATCGAACATACCACAGGCTTGCCTTTTGTTTTGTGATCCAACTTGCTCGTTGAAGTTGGTTGACATGATAACCAATTTGCCAACCAGCTCTGAGAAGCAGCCCTCTGGAGTAGACCGTGGTGACATGCTACCTGGGAGAGTCAGCAGTGAGGTGCCTGGGGCCCCGTTGGAATACAATACCTTGTCAACTGCGACCACAGTGGCCTGAAGTGCTTCTCTTCTGACTGCTGTGACAAGTAAAAGGTGACTTGTCAGAGCAGGCAATCAGCTCTTGAAGGGGTTGCATGCTGTAGTCTAATTGCCTGTTGTTTGATTCTTGTTGTGTAAGCTAACACACCTAAGTGCTTTTTTTTTCCCCACTTATATGTACATTAAATATTTTTCTCTTTCAGATATTTCTAAATATTCAGGTTTTTTTCTCCCCATGGGTAGAATTGTGTTAATAGTAGTAATAATAATAATCATAACAATTTTCAACTGTATAAGCTATTGTTAAGTTATAAACAATTAATACAGCCCTGGAAAAGACTTGCATTTTAAATAGGTGGAATAACAGAAAGCAATTATATTAATTGTTGTTGCATTCTCCAGTGGACTTACAGAATTATCTCATAAATCAGCTAGCTAAAGTAGGATTTCTATAGCAGAAATATTTCTGGACATGAAATGAAAACAAATACATAGGGCTAAACTACTGTTGTTTTTATGCTGATCCTCTTAGGACTCTGAAACAACGTGGGAAGCCTAGAAACAGGCTTTCCTGAGGCAGGCATAAACTGCACTTAATCAGGAAGGAGCAAATTGACAGAAAACTGAAACAAAATATTAATCTTGTTATTTCTGAGTGGTGAATGTGAGGGGGTACAGGGTTAAAAGCTTCTAATACTTCTGTAGTCTGTCCTTAAAGAAAGTTTTCTTTTTCTCTCTTTTTTTTCTTTTTTTTCTTTTTTCTGTTTAGATCTTTGCTAGCAGATTGAAATGTTAGTCGAGCTAACTTGTGAGGAATGCAAAGAGTTAGGAGGGAAACAATAGCTTTACTTATGGGAAGAATTGCAGGTCAGAGGGGAAAATTCTCAAAGTGTAGTGTTCCTTGTCAGTACTGAATTTGTAATAGTTCATATTATTATTTTGATTTCTACTGTAAAAAGGAATGCTGGCACTCAAACTAATGGTGACTTCTGTACACTGTCCCTTAAACTTTTTTATAATAGTATTAAAATGTATGTATTGATTACATTTTAATTTTTGAAATGTTTGCTTTTTATTTTATATTAATTATACCATTTAAAACAAGCGAATCGTTTGAGTGACTGCAGTAAAAAATCTCTCACAAAGGTCTGTGTTGTTGGAAGGTTTGTTTCTTTTTTTAATTTTCTTCTCACACTCAAAGATATGCCTGGCATTTTGGAGAGAGTGAGCACAGCCTTTAACCTAGTGACAAAAGTCTGTGGAGAACATATTTACGTATTAGAAACCTTTTCTCTAGCTGCTCTTAAAACAAACAGAAAAATCTTTGCATACTCAGTTCTGCTGTTGAAAGCTCATTTTTACATATTTTATTAACACATACTTCTATAATGTTTTACTGTCCATGGATGAATATCTACGGCCTGTATTTTCCTTCCTGCCTCTAAAATGTTAATGGAAAAATTTTAGTTTGAGAGTATTATTTTTTATTTGGTCAAGCACAAAAAATGTTTCTAATACTCAGGTTCCAATGAGGAGGTGAGCAATTTGTCATAATTCATTTAAGTCTGTTCTAGTAGTACATACTATAAAATAATTTCAAAGTAGTGTAACTTTTTCTGACAGCTTGAAAACTTTTGCTTACTTTGTGTTCCTTGAAGATAAATTTACATTAAATGATTTCTTCGTTTCTTGGAGAAGTACAAAACCTTTTTCTAGTCACTGAAACAGAATTGAAATTGAAACAAAAGAAAACAATAGCTTTTTCTTTTTTAAGTGTGGAAATATATTCAGTCCAGGAAATGCTCTTATAAAGGAAAGAAAACAATATTATTAAGTCTGAGTAAAAGCCCTGAAAAGTTATTCAAATCCTATTTAAAAAAAAGTTAATGCATATTTTGAACATAATTTAGCTGTTACAGTTTGTGGAC
>NW_010105464.1:0-25868 GCF_000699245.1 Pterocles gutturalis | reverse complement strand
CTGAACCTTGCTGCGTTTTACTGCGGGGTCTCTTGTATTGCAACTTACTGCTGCAACTCCTTATTTCTGACTCACAACAGATACTCAAAGGGCAGATGTTTGAATTGGATAGTATGTCTTCTGCTATCAGTAATATTTAAGACTTTCCTTTAAAGGCGTATTTGTCCAATATTAATAATGCTTCCTTTCTAAATTGTGTTCAGCAAGGTTCTTTATCAGAAAGCACCTAAACACAGAATGTTGAATTGTAGAGTAAGACTGGTAGTTAAGAGTACTTAAAACTGTAAACAAAAATGTCCTGCCTATGAAAAGATTATAATGCTTGACTTTCTCAGTGATAATCTTAATTTTGGCAATGCTGTACTAAAAGCACAAAATAGCTTTGAATGGACCCGCAGTGAAGTTACTGGTACTGAAAAAGATTTGTATTTGATAATCTGGATCTTCATGTTGGTGTTTGATAACTTGGACTATATGTTTGTGTTTATCTTAAAAGCTGAAGCTTAGATCCCATTTCATTGCATAGTAAAACAGATTAGCTGAAGTCTTTTTAGTGGTGGCTCAAGATAATCTATTTTGCTGTACACTGAACCAGCACTGGAGAATTTGAGGTAACTTCTTGTACGTTAGCTGGGGTGTGATACGGATAGAAATTTCTGAACACACGATAAGATCAGAAAGAGAGTCTGTTTCTGATTTTTGAGGACCCTTGTTGCCATTCGCCCAACAGCTTTGCTCTTAGATCCAGCCGTGAAGGCTATTTATATGCCTGGTTGCTTTTCCTTAAATGGTATCACTGAAACCTGTCTTCTTTCTGTCCACAGCAAAACTCCTGTTTAAGCCTTTGTCTCTCTCACTTCTTGACTCCTGCCATGTTCTCATGCCTTACCTTGTCCATTTAAAACTTGCTTCTCTCACATGGATTTAACTGTTGTGTATAAAAATCACATTTGCTCATTTTTCTGACCAGGTTATTCCCTTCCCTTAAGTTGTGTCTCTCCCTCAGGAGCTTCTCTTCAAATTAAATCAAATAAATCATCATTAAAAACAAACTATTCTTCCTTTTAGCTCTGAAAGCTAATTGAACTACAATTCACCTAGCTGGTTTAATTTCGCAAACGTTATTCAGTTAGCTGTTCCTGTGCATCCCTCCTCCCTCCTAACACAAAATCCAACTGCTATTTCTCAACTGTTCCTGCTCGTTCCTTACAGCATGTGAGCAGCTGCAACCGCCTCTTTCCCCAGATCTCTTCTAAGCACGAGCTTCCTGCTTCCACCCAGGCAAACTCTCATTACTTTCTCCCTCTTTTTCCTTTCTTCTCTTCCCATCAGTTTTAGATCCCTGATAAAAAGGGGAAAATACAACGAAGCTTTAGTGGTTCCTTATGTGAGTAAGGAACATTTGTACAGCTGGTTGTGGAGTTCGGGCCCCGCAGTGCTACTCAAGTAGGACTAGTTACCATGTACCGTGATATCTGTGTGTTTATCACCCCACAGCAGCAAACACACACGACTAACACTGCTTTATTTAAAGGCGTAGTTTTTGAGTGTTCCTTTTGCATCTTTTTTGTTGGCCATTCTCATGCTTAGTTTTAGTCAATAGCTTTTCCATTTTTTTAAACATTTTTTAAAGGTACACATATTTACCTTCTTTTTGTGTAAAGAAAAGTGATCATTTTCCCCACACATCAGGGCTTGATCTAATAACCACTTGCCTTAATTTTGAACCCTTTTGAAAAATGGTGTGTGGAATAAGTGGAAACAGCCTTCCAAAGGCAGGAATTTGCTCCCCCTCCCCACATGTTCTTGTGGTATATTCTTACCAAGCTCTAGTTTACAAGTTCTTTTTCTTACTGAAAAGGATGTATATACACTTAACTTCTGTGTGTTTATATAAATTGTGAGTTTGAAAGTTCCAGAGGCAGGAAAAATCATACCAGACAGATGGCAAGTGGTGAGGGCGGGATAAGTGTTTATTTTTCTGGCTGGAGTATCACAGTGTGAGGTTATATAAACTGATGATCAAGAACATGTTTTGGCTTATAGGGCCAATTCCTGTTTTAGAACTTCTACTAAAACAATTTATTCTTCCATTAAAGTATATTTTTGAGAGAGGCTTGTCTGAAATGTTCTTGGGTAAAATGAAGGATGGAGAGCCAGAATGGGGTGGGGGAGATAAGAGACAGTGGCAGTTGAGAGTTTGAAAAGATTTCAAAGGTGATAAACTCTTAGCTTGGTAGCTTAATCTTGAAGGTGTGGAAACAACATTTTAAGCTTTTCTCATTACTTTAGAGCACTATTAAAATGGAATATTGACAGAATCTTATAAAATCAGCAAGTATAGCGCTCTGCACTGTAGTTCTTTTGTTAATTTAGTAGTTCAGTTGGGACTAAAATGGGTAAACTTCTGCCTGCAATTTCTTTTCAAAGGGCTTAAAATGAAAGCATTGTGTCTGTGCACACATGCAAAAGCTGACAATTTTTTCGTGCTGTTTAAGTCAAAGGCTCTGACCCATCAAACTGGCATCAGTGGTTGTAGCATACCCACATAGCACAGTCTCCAACAATTGCTGTTTACTGATCTGGTTATTTAGCACTAGCCATACCCCACTGCTGCAGTAATACACGTTTGTTTACCAGGCATATAGTTTGTGGGGGCTTTTAAAATTGTTTATAGTTGGGAGGCTTAAGTAGCTTGTGTAAGCTTTACATTCCTAAAGGCCTTTTTATGCCTTACAATTTTCTTATACATTTG
The DNA here is from genome assembly GCF_000699245.1 of Pterocles gutturalis. Taxonomy (NCBI): domain Eukaryota; kingdom Metazoa; phylum Chordata; class Aves; order Pterocliformes; family Pteroclidae; genus Pterocles; species Pterocles gutturalis. The sequence continues at coordinate 23,113 of NW_010105464.1, read as the reverse complement.
TTTCAATTTGAAACATTTCCAAGTTGAACCTATTTGTGGGAGTAAATCTATTTTTGTGCAAAGTTAAAGCAAAAGGTTCTGTGAACAATAAGAACAAAGGAAATAAAGTTTGTTATTTATGTATCATTTTTCTCTCATGCATGTATTAATGCATTTAATTACTAAAACTGTTACCAAAATTAACTGGGTTTGAGATGTGTTTTATTTCCCTTTTGGTGGCTCAAGATAAACTTTTTTTTTTTCAATAAATTGCTGTCAATTCTCTAATTCTTTGTGGGATATCTGGTCTGTGCACTATGTCCCACTTTACCTAGCAATCCTGTTTGTAGCAAAGTGCTGTAGTGTAGCTGACTCAAGAGCACATGTCGATCACACCAGGCTTTATTCTCTGTCCTGCTATTTAAAGCTGCCCTTGTTCTACATGCAGATATGCTGCCAAGTATTTAAAGGTAAACAGATGTGTATTTCCAAATAGCCTAAATTATGTACATTCTTTATATTCAAGCTTCGCTTTATTTTATTTTACTCTAATTTACCATGGATAACTAATATATTGACTAGATAGCAGCTTTAACTACATCTGTTTGCGTAGCTGCTAAGCAGTGTCAAGCTATCTTCCAGGGTCAGCTTGCACTAATCATTACTTACATTATAATTCAAGTATTAATATATTGTCACTAGTGCATTTATCAACTTTATTAATTTGTTATTAATTTATTTTTTTAATTTAAGTGTGATAACTGGTGTTATTTGCTAAACTAAAGGTCTAGAGGAAGAACTCTTCATTCAGTACAACTTTGTAAGGATTCTTATCTCATTCTTTCCTACTCTTGGGGGCTAGTGGAATGCAAGCAGGCCCCAATCAGTAGGGCACTTAAGATATTCTTTAAGTTTTATTGTTTAAAGTTAAGCATGTGTCTTGCTAATTTCGGTTCTTAAGCTGTATGCTGTATGCAGCTGGGTTTGCAGAAGCCAGTCACATTCCCCAGCAGCTTCACTGGAGTCTGGAGAATTCTGTAAGACAGTTCTGCCATGAAATTCAAGTGAAGACCAGGTTTATTATGCCGTCCCTGCAGAGTTTGCCTGTGCCAGATTTACCAGAGTCTCCATTCTGAATACAGAATCCAAATGTTCATCCAAATCAAACATATATATTTGCATCTTCTGGTGTTTATTTCACTGAGGATCACCAGTTATGTAGTTGGTTCTATCTATTAATTCCAGAGGTAGAAAGGTATCAATCTTTCTTTTCAGATACTGTCTTCATACATGTAAGCAGAATTACCAACTGCTAGACAGTATATTTTTCTTTTAATGGAAGAACAAATGAATTTGTGGGTTCCTTTTGTCAGTCTGTCTCACTTACTTTGGAATGTCAGTATCCTTGGAGCATAACATACTGGATAAAGAAAAATGTTTCCAGAAATCTTGTGTTTAAAATCTTACTTTGAAGAGAACGCATGGGATGGCCCCGTACCCTTGTGCTGTGTCCAGCAAAGTAGTCTATATGGTAGCATACTAAACTGTTTAGTCTTAGCTATTTTTAAATAACAAATTAGGAAACTTTATAAAGCAGCAAGTTTCAGGAGCTGAGCAGCAGTTGCTGGTTATTCTTGTCCTTTTTTTATCACTGAGTGTGCTACTATCTGCTCTTCTATCAAGAGGTGCATGGTTGGGAAGCCAAGACAGTGAACTGCCTTGGAAAAAAGCAAGGGAGGCTGCTAGTGATGCATCTTGCTTTAAGGAGGAAAAGGTGGAAACATCTTGCTTTAAGGAGGCACTGATTTCAATAGATTTACACAGGTGTAGTAGAACTGAGGCCAAAAGGATAAGTTCACTTACTTTTGAGACTCCTCTCTTGAGTCTGGTGAGAAGACTTTTCTACCTAACCTGCTTATGGAGGCCCCTGGCATAGGAACGGTATTAAAGGAGCTAATTCTAGATATGTAAGCCTCAAAGTTAACCTTGTACTTCTCCTGTAAATGTGACATTGCATTTTGAATCTGCTCTGCATCACAATGAGTTAACGTACTATCACACCGAATGTGGTTAAACAAACCATTCCATTGTTGCTAGAAAGTGTCTGCGCAAAAATAGTGGTGGATTGTGCTTGTTTTTAGGATGTGAAGAACTAAGAAAAGGCGGTGACGTTCAAATCTGATGACTAAGGTATCTGGCAGTCTTCACAGTGCTGTGCTATAAATCCCCAATGGACGTCTTAAAATAAGCAGCACTGAAATTCAAACTAGACTTTGCTGTGGACAAAATAGATGTGACGCTTTCTGAACTACAGGAGAGTGGAGGTACCCCTAGGAAGCGGAACCAGTGACAGTTTGTGTTGCACATCCGTCTAAATAGACTCTATCCAGATTAGACAGCTGAACAAACTTGATTGCCAGATCTCTCTCAAATCAAATCCAAGTACAGAAACTGTTATCTAAGCTATTAGACTTGAAAACAGGAAGGTGGTCAGAAATCAAATTCTTCTGTAAAGGATAGGGATTTAATCTTAAAATCAGGGAAGGTCCACTGGTTTTTAGCTTCAAGGTAAATAAAAGAAGTTGTAGAAAAATGTAACCCTGTGTAAATGTAGAACCTTATAATGTGCAGTTACAAACAATCAAAGTTTACATTTTCAAACACAAAGGTATATGATAGGGAGAGACCTAACAGTGACATGTATTGTGGGTTTGGGGGGATGGGAGGAGTGTGTTTTGGTTTTTTTAAAATAAATCTGTCACTTCAGTTTTCATCAGAGCCGTCCCAGCAAAGAACCATGAGACACGTTTAATTCATGATACATGTTGAGGTACTGGTAGAGTATAAGATTTGGTTAGATATTTTTAAAAGACCCTGACCTGAAATATGTCTTTATGCTGAAGTCAGTAACAGCTTTGTTTATATACAGTGAGATGAGATGCCTCCAGCTATAGGCACTTTCTTGAACCCAGATATTTGTGTTGCTAGTGAATGTAAACACATAGTTTAACAATAACTCTCAAATCCAGAATGGTCTGTGTGGTCACCCAGCTCTGTTCTTGTCTTTCCTTTTTTAACCTGTTGCTGTTACAACCTAGTCATCAGGAGGTGCCATCTGAAGCTCAGGATTTTTTTCTTTTATAAATATGACATAAAGTAAAATTCACTCCTTTCTAGGTGCATTTTGTAAGACTTCATGTAATACATTAGTAGCTACTTGGTAGGGCTGATGATTTTTTAATGAATATTCAGTCAACACTCTCAGAGTTATGACTATTTATAAACGTAAATAAAGCTGCTTTTGGATGCTTCAGCGACAGTGGTGACAAACCACTGTGCCACTTCTGACTAGCTAGAAGACTGTGACACATTCTCTGGAAACTGAATTATGGTAGTAATTCATGCTTCTGTGCTCTCTGGATGTGGTTATTGCAATTCCTTTGTCCAGGCACGAAGCCACACATCCAAGGGGCCTGACCAGCACACAACACAGGGGCTGGCTGGGTGGGAGCCTGGCAGAACATGGGGACCCTGCTGCTCTTGGGGTATTCTGACTTTGCATAAGTGGATCCTTTGCAAGATTTTCTCCTCTTCAGAGTCTATCAAGTCTCTCCTTTCTCATCCTGTTGTCCTGCTCGTGATGTGTTACTGCACTGATGTTCCATTGAAGTGGGAGGGCTGGGGAGAATAAAAAACCATGGCTTTAACGGTGGCACTCAGAACTAAATTCCCAGCGAGTTCTTTGCCAGTGGGTAAGTGCTTTCCTTTTTTAACTGCTGCACATAAGTGCCAAACTAACTTGGAAGCTCATGCCATGTTTCATTCAGGGTTGGAGGGAAGATAACATATAAACAGTTTTCAGAATTTTAAAACATTATCTGATGGTGAATGCTTCCTAACTGAATGCTAAAGAGTTAATTTGCATGCAGTTCCATCTCTAAGGTCAGATTTTGCTCTGAGAGTTGAGGGGGTTGGTTTTGTGGTCTGTCTCACCACACAAACCTAGCGGAGCAATGACAAATATCCTAGATTAGTGCTCTGAATAGATGTGAAAGTACTTCTGTTCTGGTTTGTTGGGATTTTTTTAGCCTGCTTAGTTTCAATTAGTTATTTGTTGTCAAAATCTTATAAAGCTAGGATTAATTTCACAAGCTTTAGCAATATTCCATATTCTTAGCTTTTTTATTACTCTTAATCTAACTTTAGAACCATAAATGCACTTTAAGACCCTACAAACAAGAGCCTTGATGGCAATTACTGTTGTCAGGGTTGTGTCTGGAACTCTACTTCATTCTCTTTACAAATATAAATGAACCTAAAATAACTCCCTGGCTTCTCAAATAAGTAAAGTATATTTGAAGCTCACATACTTACTAGTATTCCTTTCCTGAAGGTATTAGACTATATAAGAACTAGGGATGGCTGTATGAGCAGTTGCAGCCGCTGGTGGGTGGGTTCCTCTCGCAGCTGTTCATTCCAGGAGTCTCATTGTGCTGCTGCCTCTTTTTTTTTTCATGTTCTTGTGTCTAAGAATGTTCTCCTGGTACTTGCAGGGTATGTACTCCAGCTGTAACTTAACTTTCACCCTAACATTTTCATAGCAGTGTGCTCTCTGCACAGCATGGGTATTGATAAGCACCTGCTTGGCTAAGGGTATTTTAAGGTATTAAGGTGGTGGTGGCCAGAAAGTCAAAAATTGCTGACAAGGTTGTTTTGTTTTCTTTGGAGAGGCTGTGCTTTGTATGTACATATCACTGGCCAAAAAGGTTGGCATTACCAACCTTTTTTTAATCAATTTTTTGTCATAACATGCAAATTTTGTACCTTTTTTTTTTGTAGTAGGGAGAATTTTATTTGAGTGAAAACACAGATATTCCATATTCAACTGACATGTTAAAAACATACGGGCTAGGTGACAGTTTTAGGCCCATAGTAGAAAATTTGGAATTATGAGTACTTCAGCAAATGTAGATGTATTCAAAACCTCATTATCTCTAGACCTTCCTGTAATGTGTAGCAGGCTGGATGCCAACTCTGCAGAAGAACCTCTGATTCTGTGGTATTCTGAGCTGGAAGCTCTGTGGTTCTGTCACGTACACCAATTATGTTTTTACATGTATGCAGAATAAATTTTAGTCGAATAGTGTTACTCCCATTTGTATATAATCAATCACATAGCCCAGTCTTAAACACTTGAGTGTCGGTTTGGGGGTGTGTTGTTATTGAGCTATAAACTCACATATAACAGCAACAGCCCAGTGATTATCAGACGGTATCCAAAGGCTTTGAGGCTTCAGTCCGTGATGTAGCTGGGACTTCCCTGTGAGGGTGGTGGAGACATTCTTGGATTGTGAATAAGTTGATATATGAGACTACTTGACAGCTGCACTTTGTGTACGTAAGAGTTGAGTCCTTACCTTAACATCTTCATTAAAACCATCAGTAAGATTTTTATCAGTATGGCCCAGGCTTGGCTCTCGTAAGAGTTTGTAATTTGTGTTGCTACATACGAATATAGGTGCTTATTTCTCATACAGTAAGTGTTGCATGTTGCCTACAGACTGGGAGGATCAAGAAAATAATATTTCTTTGGATTGCACTTGAACCAGGTGCTAGAGGGCTTTTCTAACTGAGATGTAGAAACTTTTCTTTTAATTGCAAATTTATTATGGAAAGCAACTTAGCCATAAGGAGAGGTTCAGTGGAAAAATCTGCAGCCAGGCTATACATCCCTGTACTATTGCAGTTTAAGCAACTGCTTATGTGAAAAAGTGATATTAGAAAAGCATTTAATGTAATATCAGAGGGCGATTAATGCAAATTATGAGCTAGAGATAAGAAGGAAATATGCTACCCGTCTGCTCCTAACAGACCTCAGGCAAATGCTTTACAAACCACAGTTTGGTTTTCTGGTCCAGCTCTTCAAATTCCTGTATGTGATTGTTTCTCAACCAACTTGGGTGCTGCTGTACTTTTCCTCTTGGTTTTAAGAGGTCAGAAAAAGAACAAACTATTAAGAATGATCTGAAAAAAACCACAGACTTTCATCTGAATATTGGTGAAGTTGTGATTACATGTTGGGATCTGCCCAACTCAATCCAGTAAAATTTTTGTCCAAACTTTTAATAATTTTTTCCCTCAATGAGTATTTATTGTTATGTGCAATTTTTGAACTGTCATTCCAAGTCTGTAACTAATAAAACCATAACAACCACAGAAATAATAGTCAAGTTATGTGGATTTGTAGCATTTCAATTGATGAGTAAACCATTCCAGAATATTGGCGTTTGGCCACTTTGCTATGTAACAGTGTTTTTCATGAAGTATTGCTGTAGCAACAGATCTGGATGACATTGGGTGGCTGGTTGCTGCTGACTGTTAGAAATAAAACAGACTTTTAGCAACACATGTGTAATGTCTGAAGGTAAAGTAACCCAAAATAAATGCCTGTGCTCTGCTGAGAATGTAGTATGGGGTACATCAAGCCAAAGTCTAACTTCCTGACTTATGAGTTTAATCCTTCTGTGAAAGTGTTTCTGTATGGTCAAAACAAAACCACATATGCTAGTAATATGTGCAGCAGTTGAAATCTGAGAGTAAAATAAAGGAAAACTGAGAAAAACTGTATTGCAGATTATTTTAAGCATAAAATACCAGTTATTTTAAAGGCGTTAACAATTCTAGTACTATAGGAAATGCTTCTGGATGTGTTGTTACAATGAAAAACCTTGCTAGTGAAAGAGGATACAGAGAAGACTAAAAACTGCACTTGTTCTCCTGAAGAACCTAAAGAAGTGAAAAAAAGGCATGAGAAATAGAAAATGAAACTAATTCAAGTGAAGCTTAAACCTGTTTTTTATCAATGGCTTTTATTTAGGACAATATTTCTTGGTTATTGAAACATTGATCATTTGTTTGTATAACACAACCAAGTTACAAACTTCACAGAGGATTTAGATCAATATGGCAAAGTATTATCTTCAGATAGAGAGATCAAAGAAAAGACAAAACTCCTGGGGAAATGTTTTTTCTTCTCTCTCATCATTGCAGGTGATGTTTGTAACTCCACTTTAAGACAGAAAAAGACAGGCACCTTTATATGTGTTAGTGGGTCATAGCACAATTTACTGTCATAGTACAGCGTTGTGCCTTCCAAATGAAGTACTGCATTGAAGTATACATGAAACATGCTTTCAAGACTTAAATGGATTTTTCTGGTAGCCTAATAATCAGTTTGGGTTTGTTTTTTTTTTTTTACTTTAAAGATAAAAATACAGACATTACTGTAAAGGATAATACAGATGATTTCTGCCTGCGAGATACATTAAGCATTGCATCAACGGACTCCTTTGTTTCCACAGCTGAGGTAAGACTCTTAAAGATTGCTTCTTGAAAGATTCGTTGATCTGTTTGAACAGTGAACAGAACAATCTTAAATTTTTGCTAATTATTGTAAGCAAAGTCTAGTTCTCTTATGAGTAAAAAAAGTTTTCCTTGCTTAGTTGTAACCAGCTTCCTAGCAGTTCAACTAGTGAAAGTAGGATCAATTTGCTTATCTTTTTTTTTTTTTTTTTTGTGAGTGAAGAAGCACAATCAATTGAGGCTTTCTTTTTTTTTTTTTAAACTATTCCCTTACCATAATATAGAGATGTGTGAAGAAGCCTTTGTCTTTTTTGGAGTTCTGTTTTTTTTGGAGAGGACATTAGTAGAAATTGACGGGTACCTATTTCAGTGTGTTCCATGCACAATACAATATACTTCATCTAACTTTCCCTGATCTTCTTGGGTAAGATGACAAAGGATACATAAAGAAAGAATCTTTGGATAACAGGGCATTTTCTTTTAGCTGAAATCTGCTACAGCTCCCTTGAAGTATTTGAAATATTTTTATATACAGCAATACACTTATTTGAATGAGGAATATCTCCTTTTATGGTCTCTCAAGAGCTGAAGTGATCTTGAATAGCACTCTTCTCCAAATTACAGGAAAGGCAACTTGTCTCAATAGATATGTTTTGTGTTAAATATTGCTATCATGTATGCACTACAACTAAGCTACTAAACAGTTGTAAAAAGAGAGACAATTGCATACATGTTCTTTGCAATTATCTTTTGACTGTCTGTTGTATGGTTTGTTTTTCCATGGTTTGTTTTTCCTTGGCACAATCACCATGATTTAGTAATTCACATTGAACTGTGATTGCCTTGATTTAGTAGTTCACATTAAGCTGTGATGGTATGCCTAGCATTCCTTCCCAAGATTGTGTCCATAGAGACTGGTTACTCTTTCCTGTAATTTGGCCAACTTCAACTCTGTCAGCTCTTGAGAGGAGCTGTTAACTGCTACAGTTTGTACATTGTCGTCGTCTTCTTTTTTTTTAAAAAAAAAAAAACCTATCACCTCCTTCCTCCAGCATTTTTTTGTGGTCACATGATGCTACAAGCTGTATGTTGAAAATTACTCATCTTCCTTCTACATTGCATCCTGTCCCAAAGAGCAGGACTAAGGTTTTTGTGTGAGTCTGGTTTTAGAGACTGGAAGCTATTTCCATGTTTCAGTGTTGACACAGTCAGGTCAGATTTAGTTCACTGCCCTCAGGAGAGATAACAGCAAAGATACAGGGAATCCTAAAGCAAGACATAGATAGATGTTTTGATGGAAATTGGTAGGTGTACCGCTTAGGAGGCAACAAGAATGCCTCCAACATAGGAAGGTGGCTTTCAAGAAAAGAACTGTACCAAACTGGGAGAGTTGGCAGAGTTTAAATCACATCCTTTTGATGAGCTGTACAGGATAGCAGTAGGATATGCCAAAACTTCATCTTGGCTATTGCTGATAATCAAGATGATGCTGAGGATCATGCACTGGATTACTTCTTATACAGAATTGAGCCAGTCTGGACACCTACAATACATAGGTGCCTGAATCTTTATAAAGATTATTTAGACAGACAGTTGCCATCCCCAAGCCCAGACAGACTTCCACTCCTAAACACACATAGGCTTTTGGAAGCACTGCAGAAGGGGTGGTAAGCACAAACATTATGTTTCCCTCTAAGAAAATCAGGTGTCTTGTAATACATACAAGTATAGAAGGAGTTCCTGAAAATACATGAACTTCCTTCCTGTTTTCTTCCAGATATTAGGAAGAACGCACCACTTTGTCATTTCAGTTTATTAAAGTACCATCTCAAATGTTTTAGCTGGTAATCACCAACACATCTTCCAACTCACAAAACATGTTTCACACTCATCCTGCAGCTACTAATATTCTAAGAAGAAAAATCTTTTAAAAGATAAAGACACCCAGAGAAAGAGATCAGCAGCAGCCTTTTTACTATAGGATAAGCATAGTTTCTCAGAATGTAAGGAACTGACTGTGCCAGTAAATTGACTTTTTCATTAGGGGGAGCTAGCAAGAATTCCTAAAAGGTCTAGCATTGTTTATTTTTGTTACATTCATGTAGGTGGTTATTTTGGTAGTCAACAAGATCTTGATGCACAGCTGAGAATTTTTTCTATTTATTAAGAAACAAGTTGTGGGTTGCAAATGAGAGTAGTGAGTCTGTTCATTAGACCAGAGCAGTCAGGGAATCCCAGGCTTAGAAGCTGTTGTGAGTTCCAGAGGTTTGTTTTTTTTGGTTTCAGCATGTCTTTAGTAGCAGCTGCAGCTTTAAAGCTGACCTGTCCAGAGAAAACTGATCAGCATCTGAACAAAACCAATCCACATTGTAATCTTCAGAGGCAGCGTTTGCAACACTGTGCGTAGAGACACACGTTATCACTACAAGCTTTGGGGTTTTGAAGATGTACATTTTATTTCAACATGATGAAGTTAAGTATCCACTGCAGGTCATGATAAATGTCCTGTGCAGTGGTCACCAACAACTCCTATCTCTTTCTTGAGCCTTGAATGGATAGAAGTAAAGCGTTACAAGATTAGATTGCTGCGATAGGGTGGTTCATCTTTTCATCTCTTCTTTGTCTGCATTTTCTTATTCTTCTTCATGTAACCCCACATGACACTGAGGAAACGGCAGACATGTAGAGGCTGGCACATCAGGTCCATCATCACAAGCCTCTGTGTTACTTACAACTACCAGCACTTTTGGTAGCTGTACATGAAGCACTTCTTCATCCTTAGTGGTGTGTTAAGAGTGTCAAAATGGCAGTAGCTGTGCAAAGAAGTGATCACCATAGGTTGGCAAGAAAGGACTCAAAGAGCTTTCAAGAGTCCAACTTACCTGTGATGACAAGATGTGGGATGCTGGGGCGTTCTGCTAGCTTCTGGTAAATACTGAACCACTGCTGAGGAAAGTTACACAGTGCATAGGGGTACATAGTGGGGTAAAAAACAGGTACCTGAATATATATCATGAATGCATGCCAACTCATATAAGGTATAGTGAACCATCTCATTTAAAACTAACCTTTCTCTACACCTTTTTCCTCAAAGTTAACAAGTCCTTGGAGACTTTTACAAGAAAGAGTTAATTTTCCTTTTGATACCAGCTTGAGAACTTCTTATCTAGAAAATGTTGTATGCTCTGCGTGTCGTTAAATATGATTTGTCCATCCTTCTAATAGCCTAACTCTGCTATGTTAGAAATGTGGATGTATGTTTGGAGCACCTTCAACTGATTTTATTTTGAACCAGGGTGTTTATATAGGCAAGCTTTCACCTTATTTCATCTCAAAAAGGGTGGCCATTACTGAATGTTTGCAAGACCATTTAAAATATAATACTGTATGTTACATGTATGTATTGTTTATATCTACATATAAAATATTTTTGTATAAATATATTTTTAAATACTAAAAAGCATTAAAAGAAAATCCATGATGACTCCAGGAGCATTACAATGCAGCTTCAGAGCTTGTCTGGAAATCACCTTTTCTAGTTAAACTCAGAGGTTGTTTTAGTTTCTGGCTTTCAGTTAGCTTTCTTTTTCTCCTCTCCTCTTTTTGCATGCTAAGAGAAGCCCGTGATAGAGGAATTTGCACCCCCTTTCCAAATGTTATTGGTTGGGACTAACTTCAACCTGTAATCAAAACCATCTCCTCAGTAGAATAGTTACACCCTTCTCTTCTGCTTAGTAGCCAGTTGATTTAACTGCTTGCTTTTGTTTGAGCTCAGTAATACCCATTACAACAGTAACACAGTTATCTTATTTCATCTACTAGCATGAGAGCAATTTAAATTAAAAAAAAAAAAAGTAAATATAATCAAGGGCCTCACCCAACTCCCAGGTATCAGATTCTGTGCTAACCTGTAACCACAAGGGCTGTGATCAGGTATCTTCATGTGCTAGAGATGTTATCAGCTCAGGCTTGCTGGCAGCAGACGGAGATTACCTGCATCTCGAATCCTAATTCAGTCACAGTCAGTCAGTTTGCCTAAATATCTGAAGAAGGTGATTTGCGTGAAGTTCACTAGAGAAAACAAATATAAACCCTTTTACTGCAGAAATTATAACCTCCAGGAGAGGGGCAGCTGTTTACAAAGTGTGTATGTGTTCCCAACCTATTTCCTCTGGTGCTTTGCAAATGAAAGAAAGCAAATGGAGTGTTTTGTGGCTTCAGTAGTAGCTGGGTCAGGTAAGGAATAAGTTAGTGTACTTGTTTGTATTTTGTTTTGGTCTTTATTTTGCAAAATATAATGTATTTTTCCACAGTTAATACTTTCTTAACCGTAATGTAGAAAAACAAATTCTGGGGTAAAGATTTTTCACTTGTTCTTGTTTGTACCTGTTCTGACTGTTACACTATATATACATATGTGTGTGTGTATATATATATATGTGTGTGTGTGTGTGTCTGCATGTATATTGGTTTCTTATATATGAAAGAAATTAATATATTCCAGTTTCTTCCAGTTGGTTAAGTTATTCCTTCCTATATATTTTCAATTAAAAGCTGTGTGTCTTCCTTTGTTTAATAAGAACATAAATTTTCAGGTGGGCTTTTTGAATTACCGAATTCAAAACACATTTTAGTGCTATGATTAATATTGTTTAATTGGAATAAAATCTTTGGACTTAATAGCTGTAAATCTGTTTTAGGAAGTCAGCTTATTCTACTGTGCTCTTCAAAGCAAAACAACTGATAAACAAATATGTACTTTTAAAATGGAAATATTTTCAAGCTAGATGAATTCTGAAGGTGTACATTACTCATTTAGGTTAAACTTTTTGTTGACTTTAAAACTTCTGTTCCCTCACTTATTCCCTACCTATCCTCTTGTCACTTCAGTCTCAATTTGAGAACTCTCTAGAAATCTGTATAGTAATGCGGATTTTATTTTTTTTTACCCAAACAAGTCAATTTAAAATGGAACGTGACAATTTTGTGAAAGAAATTATTTGTATTTCCTGACAGTAAAAGGACAGAGGTATGAGTGATTCAAAACATCAGAGTAAGTTCCCACAGATAATGTACCATCTAACAATGTGTGACACTTGTCAGAACAACACCTTTACATGGACAGAAAGAGGTATTGGCACGTGCTTGTGTTCTTCCCTTCAGCAGGTGAGCCTGCCTGGCCGACTGTTGTTGCTGTAATTGGCTCAACTAAAGCTTGTGGAGAAAACACACTGGAAGCATGTCTTAAAGTCTTTATGAAGTCTCATGCCTGCACTTGCCTCTGTGTCCTCAGTGACAGGAAGAACTTTTCAGCCTATATTTATTTGAAAAATTTTAATGGAAAATTAACATAAAGTTATATTTTAACATGCTTTTTTTAATCTTTCTAAGATACAAGGTAACTATTTTTATATAGCTCAATTACCATGAGGATTATTTTTTAAGATGTTTCTAGGCTCTGTTTTTATAGCCTAGAAGTACAGGTTCGTTTCACCCATGCAGAATAGAAAAAAAAATGGATTAAAAAAAAAGCCTTAATTTTCTGATCATAACTAAACTGAAGGATGTGTAAGCCTCTTTTTTTTTTTTTTTGGATCATTTGTAGCATGATGTAATGTTTGTGGTGGAAATTGTAGCTAGCCATTGTTTTGTGGATGAAATATGATATCTTGTAAACAGGAGTCCTCTGTATTATGTGTGTGATTTGATTTCTTAATCTTTTTTGCTTTTTCTTGCTCTAAAATATCTATGAGTTCACATTAATTTATATGATAACCTTAGAATTTAAACTGCCAATACTGAAGACCTTTTTGGGAGCCTGTAGTAGAGTGCTGGATGCTCATTCCTCGCACAGTATGCTTTGGTAACCAGCAGACATATTTACCAGTGAAACAAAAGCAGGGGTGGGAGGTTGTTACTATTTCCAGCTTCCTAAAGATTTGCATGATGCAATCATTCTGTACTTTGTGTCCTGACAGTTATTTCTTTTTAACAGCTTTGAGACCCATTACATTTAACTAGGCAATTAAAAACAAAACTAAGGTGCCTCCACTTTATTAATCAAGCTTTGAAACTTGAAACCTGAAATTGTAGCTTTCAGATTTTAAAACTTACGTAGTAACAGTCTTGTTAATAGTGTAGTATTTCTCTTCTGTTTGCTAGCTGAGTGTTGTCCCTTTGTTTTAAGCAGATGCAGAAAATTATACATCTTTCAGTAAAATATCAGGAAAACTTCTTTAATGTGTTTTATCTTTTAAAAAATTATGTTAGCAAGCTCTTTAATGAACTTCAAAAAAATTTCTTTTTCAGCTTGCAGAGCACAGAGAGATTCGTAATACGTATGGTCTAGATTCCCTTTGCCATTGCCCACTGTATGAAGAAGCCATGCATTTAGCAGAAGAAGGCAAAATTTATTCACGAGTGTTAAGGTATTGATTTATGTCCACTTAATTGTTCGCAAGAAAAGCAGGAATTAAGTTAAATATTCTATGTAGAACTCATTTTTTAGAAGTTACTTGTACTAGGTATTTTTTCTAGGAATTAGACTTAGTTGAATTTTCTTGTGCTTCTCTTTTTAATGGTCTTTGAAAACTTTTTCTATTTTATATAGGACTGAAATGTTTGAATGTCTAGGAGACAGTGATTTCCTTGCTAAACTGCACTGTATTCGACAAGCTTTTCAGGTAAATAGTAGGGAGAGTGATTGGTCTGTCTTATTAAGCCTAAAGTATATGGCATTGAAACTGTCAGTGCGCTACCTGTGCAAGCATTTTTGTAATGTATTCTGTACTTTAAAATTTTCTTGTTGCTTTTACATTTCTATAATTCTAAAATGGGACGTCTTTGCAAAGGAGTCCCAGTTCTGTGATTAGCTTTGGAACCTTTGCACCAAAGGCTTATTAGGAACTTGGCTACTATACTAGGGGTTATAATTATATTAAATTTGATTGAGGTGCTTAAAGTCACTTAATATAACCTGTGAATTAATATGTCTATATTTTCTGAAACCTTTTCTAGGTGATTCTTTCAGAAACAGCAAACAGAATATTTCTTGCTGAAAGCGGAAGAAAAATTTTGTCTGCTTTAATTGTGAGAGCACGAAAGGTAAAAGCCTTTTTAAACGAATGTTTTGTTGTTAATATGACTTCTACCAGAATTCACTTTCCAGTGTAAATAAACCATCTCTCTTGTTACGTTTGCTTGATACTCATTGCTTTTGCTTTACAGAATCCAAAGAAATTTGAAGATGTCTTTGATGAAATGATACATTTTTTGGAACAAACAGATCACTGGGATAACACTGAAATGGAACTTGCAGCTAGAGGAGTAAGTATGAATTTCTGAAAAGTGCTTTTCCCCTTAATTGTAGAAACCATAGCATCTAAAAATAAGTTTTTACAGTTCAGAATTGTGGGAATGGCAACTCTTTTTTGTTTACATTGATGATTTAGAGAAATGGCATCCACCACTGAAGTTTAGTACCAGAAAGCATGTAATTTTTTTAACTTCTCCTTTGCTGGCAAAGTCTCTTTAGTATTCATTAAAAACAATTACAAATCTGCATGTTAATACAGCATTAGAATATGGTGCATGCTGAGTTTCACTGCTGAAAGAGAAACTAGGTTACTTAGATCATGTTCTGATTTAATGTAGGTGAAAAACCTGAATTTTTATGATGTTGTTCTGGACTTCATATTGATGGATTCATTTGAAGATTTAGAAAATCCACCAATATCTATACAGAATGTAGTAAATAACCGCTGGCTAAATTCCTCTTTTAAAGAAACAGTAAGTATTTATGTGTAATTTTCATAATCATGATTCTGTAGTACGTTACAATAAGTAGATGGAATGATCAATATAACATTCGTGTGAGTATTCTGATATAAAATTCTTGCAGTACTGAAGGAGAATCAGATGAGGATAGTTACAAGTTCTGAGGGGAAAAAGCCTAGTACGGATATCGGTATATTGTGTTTCACAGGTCCATATTTGGACAAAACTCCTTAGCTGAATCTGAAGCTATTGCAAGAATGTTTTTGCTAAAATGAAAAAGGACATTTCAATGTGTTCACATAGTACTGAATATCTAAAATAGTTACTTATGTCTGAGCACACACTTTGGTATATAAGATACTGGTCCTCAGTTAAACCCAGTGAATGTTGCTGACTGTTGCAACCATAAAATCAGTCAAGGATGCCAAATTACATTTGAATTAAACTAAAGAAAATGTTGTAAAGTAAGTTCTGAAAATCACAAATATGAACTACGTATAAAATGAGCTGTTTGTATCAGCTGATATTTTAGATTTTTAAAGTTTGTGTTATCACAAGATTGAAACTGAAGAAAATACAAATCCCTAGAATATAGAAATACAGCATTCTGCAGATCACTTACTTTGAGATGAAAGACAATTTCTTTTATAATCAAGTTATGCAGGGTTTTGGGCTTTTTTTTTTTGTTTGTTTTTACATTTAGGCTGTGGCTTCAAGCTGTTGGTCAGTACTGAAGCAGAAAAGACAGCAAATGAAGGTAAGTTGCCTTGCAAATTATGTGGACCAAAGTTACTGATGGGCTCCTAAGAATTTGAAGTTCTGTCCTGTAGCTTTGGTAAAATAAATTACAGATCAACCCTTAATCCTGTAGACAACAGGCTGCCAATTGTAGGAGTTTAGCTCATGAGGCCCTAATATCAGTTTTTTATCCAAAAGTCTTGTCTGAAAGATTTTCAGCCTAGTTTAGGTCCAGTCAACAGTGGTGGCAGTAACTTCTCTGACTTAGGGCCCTACACATGTACCTCGGATTTTTGCAGACCAAGATGATGAATCTTGTATCTTGCCTGCTTATACCAGGATTCTCGACCCCATCTTCCCTGCATCATCTCCACAGCTAAATAAAATTCAGTCCTGTCCCTTTACCTACCTGAAGTACCATCTTCCCCACCAGTGGCAGGAACTCTATTGCAGCCTCCGTCGGCCGCCTTTTGCATCCTGACCCCTCAGTGAAGGAACTCTGCAGATTTCAAAGTAGAAATCACCAGCAGCTCCTTACTTCCACCTTTGGAAGCGTGTGTTAGACCTAGGAGGCAAATGCCCCATTTCTGTACCAGCCAGTCCCAAAGCAGGGTGGAGGCTTGCTGCAGGACATCCATAGCCATTAGAAGGGGTTTTGCATACTGCAGGTGAGGAATCTCTGCTCAAGGGATATGCACTGACACCTTTCTCTGACTCTAAGAATAGCTATTTATGTGATTCCTAACTGCTAAAAACATATTTCATTGTAAAAAAAAAAGTTGCTTCCAATGGCAGTTGGTATTTTGTAAAAGGTCTTGAGCTACTGTTATGTCTTAAGATTGGAGATGTTACATCCCTGTGTCAATACGGTTGGGAATTTTATATAAATACGTCTTTTCTACACTGCTCTTATACAAAGGGCTTGTATATCCAAAGCAGATGCTATAGTAACCTATTATTTTCATCTCTATTTCAATGCACAACTACCTTACTCTGTAGTTACTTTGTATACTGAAGTCTCAATATTTAGAAGTTTGTAAGTGTGAGAGTAACTTTACTCCTTGGGACTACTTTCATCAGTGCTGCTGGAGTCATTCAAAAGTGGACAAAGTTAAGTGCTGTGGAAGTCTTTGTAACGGAGAGACTAACTGAACCACAAGGAGTCTGATGAACTTAAATTTACTTGTGGACAGTTCTTTATGTGGTATTTTACATTTTAATTTATTATTAATTTATATTTTTAGTATTTTATAAATTAACTGCTGTTGCAGAATTATGAATGTATGTGTAAGAGTATATAAATAAACTGTACATTCCTATACGATATATAAATTTATACCATATTATATTCTATGAGCGCCTGTAGGATGTAAAAGTAACAACAGGATCGACATTCAATTTTATGTTTTTCTTTAGACTTCAAAGATGGATTCTTGTAAGGTCTAATTTTTTTCCATTCAGAAATGTGCAGTTTGCTTACTTTTGTGCAAGTTTCAGCTATACATACTGTATAGGGGCTCAAACAGGAATAATTGAATAAAATTATCTGATCTGTCATATAGGAGTCAGAGTAGATTGTTCATGATCTTTTTGCACTTAGGCCTACTTATATTAAAATATTTAAAATACAGAATACCACTGATGTAAAAACCTTTTCCAAAAATACCATGACGCTTGTTTGGTCCAGTTGTCTCATAACTTAAAGGAGCTCAGGTTACCACAGCCCTGAAGTAGTAGGTGCTTCAGGCTTTTCTGAAGACTTAATTTTAGATAATAATGAGATGTATACTAAATTTGCTGTGTAACTTTTGTCTACAATCTTTACATCACTAGGTGCCTGATGGATTTTTTGCACATTTCTATGCTGTATGTGAACATATCAGCCCTGTTTTGGCATGGGGCTTTTTGGGCCCTAGAAATTCCCTTTATGACCTATGCTGCTTCTTCAAGGTTTGCAACTTTTTTTTTAATTACCACTTATCTTAATTTTAAAAAATCTTCCAGATTAAAAGAAATTAGGATCTTATTTATAGGCATACATTTGCATTTTCCTAAGGTTAAGACTAACAGTAAGGAACTATGAAAATAAATATTTTCATATTTTTTTAAAGCCTAGAACTGTTTTGCAAAGTCTGTTTTAGTGTGCTTCTACCTTAGTACCAAAAAGAATACATAAATGGATGCTTTTAGGAAATGTTAAAAAAAAAAAAAAAAAGAAAAAAGCTAGCATTGCATACTTTTTTCCTTCTTGTAAGTTAATACAAGTTTTTCCTTTTTTTTATCCCCAACTAGGATCAAGTGCTTTTCTTCCTCAAAGACATTTTTGATTTTGAAAAAGTGAGATACTCAACCATGGAGAGTTTGGCTGAAGATCTTATGCAATTATTAATCCGACACACTGAACTTTTAATGGCCTATCTTGGAGCAGATTCACTAAGACATGTCGGTGCTTGCGTAAGTGGTCATGGGCATGTCATGACCAGTGGGCTCTTAGAAGCAAAAGTACAGTAAGCTTAAAATCCATGACAAGTGACATGCAGTGCACTTTGACGTACTCCTTCCCACCTTTCTCTCTAACCCCGAAGCTATCATTGCTGTTACTGGGCAGGCATCTGAAAATGTATCATGTCGCTAAGTATGGAAAAGGACTCAGGGAGGTTTAATGTACATCTGCGAAAGAACTGGTGAGCATATTATTGTACATACCTAAATTAAATTTGCAGCTCAGCTGTCACTGTATTTATACTTAACGTATCCCAAAGCTTTTTTCTGTAATATTTGGGTAAAGTTTATTTATGAAATACTGTACTTTTGCACAGATTATTTGTAAGTGAAGCTGATGGAGTTGTTTCCTGTAAAGGCTTATAGTACCACGTGTTCATTACAGAGTTTCCAAATCATTGTGTGTCTAGATCTAGAAGGTGTTTTCACTGGGGTATATGCAGTCTCTGATTCATGTGACACGTGCAATAAAGTAATCACACTCACAAAACTGAACGTGTTGCCACTGGCCTGAAATTACATTTGTGTAGGTGTGAGCCGTCATTTTGTACTACAGTGTAATAAGAGTGACGCAGGAAATGCAGGCACCATTTGGGCAGGAATTGCTTCCAGTGTGCATTTTTTACTTTTTTTTTTAATATCTAAACATTGTGAAGGTGTTTGAGAGCACTTATTTATATACAGAAAGCTATGCTAGCTTCATCAATTGATTTAAAACTTTTCATTTTTCAAAAACTGTTACTACTTTATATGGTGGTGATAAATAAACTAATGCCGTTCTCAGTTCGTATGTAGCATTTCAAAATATATTTTTAAATAAGGATGTATGATGAGATTTGTTAATCATGAAGCAGAATCAAAGGCAGTGTTTTATAATGAAAAGCATTTCCATCTTCTTTCCTTGTAGGAAGTCAAGTGTCTATTTAAGAGGAAATTTAAGCAATTGTGGCCATCTATGTGCAATGCAGAACTGTGGCTCAGGATATGGAGCCCTGAACTTTAGGTAGGAGCACAGCACAGTAAGGAGGCATGAGGGAACACGCAGTAACGTTTTTTCCTGTGCTAGAGGTAATAAATAATGATGATCTATAATATTTGAATTTCTGTAAACTGAAACAATGTTTCATAGTCAGCTTAGGCTTTTAAACTACACTTACATATGCTTTGCCCAACAAAGCCAGCCCACAAGAATCTACCCTGTGTCAAGTAATAGAGAATAAGTAATTACAGAGTAATCCTAAATATTCAGATACTTGAGAAGCATGTCGTTAAAATCTAGCATATTGAAACAAACATAGATTAGAGATATTTCAATTTTTGTTGCAAACACAACCCAAAGCAATGATATTTGAAAAGGAGAGCCTGTGTAATTCCACAGATTTTACTGAAGCTGACATTTTGCTCCTTTATTGTACTAATTTGATAAATATAAAAACGATGAAAATGTGTCATATGACTTGTGTGAAATGCCAACTGATTACAATTTCTTTAAAAAAAAAAAAGTATACTTCTATGTGTAATAAAACAGAAATTCCAAATGCTGCTGTTGGCCTGTTTCCACCCGTCAAGTTGCTGAACTTGGCACCATGCTCCGTGCTATACTTTTTTCTCTGCAATGTATGTCTTCAATACCAGAATGTGAAGGTTTTTTTGCCTCTCTCACTTAGCTTAAACATACTTATCTCCCCCAATCTTACTGATGAAAGTATCTGTATTTTGGCAGCTTTTTGCAAGTCTATGAATGAAATAACGTGGATCAGCAAGGTGTCTCGTTGGGTTCAGAATCAATAGGAATAGGTGGCAATAGAAGTAACAGAGCAAATGGCATGTTTGACAACAAATGTACTACCTGAAGGTTGCAATGTGTCAAAGGAAACTGTCTGCTGTGGTTTGTCTGGTCTAATAAAATTATATGAAGAAAATGACACCTTAACATCCATCACAGAGAAACAGAAATGCACTTTTTCACAGAAGTAAATGTATATTGAAGTGAGCAATTTTTGTATTATTTATAAAAAGCTCCTGATTAAAGTGTGACAGCATTGCACATGAGATTATAAATGTTTCCAGATAATTTAAAAGTCCATCTTCTGTTGAAACTGAAAGGATTTTTTAAAAACAGAAGAATCAAAAAGGTCTAATGAAACACCAAAATAGTTAGAAAGGGGTGAGAACCTGAAGTTATGTGGCTTAAAGAGATGTATCTTTAAATCAGAAGCACTTCCATGCACTCATAAAGCTCTCAAAAGGGAAAGCGGGTGGCTTTTGATCTCTGGGTTCTTTGGACCTTTTCCCAAAAAACATTTGCATGTACTGTCCTTCCTAACTCCAGAGACAGAGCTATACTGGTGAATGGGGGATAGTGTCTCCTTCTAACACAGAACTGGAATCAGTTCTGTTATAACCTGAGGTTTGTATAACCGGAGCTAGACGATGTATAAAGGACATCTGCTGATAACCAGCTATATGGCTTAAGAATTTCACAAGTCCACTATCTTTGAAAACTCACATGCCAGAGCTGCCACAAAACAATGATATGATACTGTTTTACTTTAGTGAAGTCATAATCAAAATCAGAATTTACTTTAGAGTCTTATCGTGGTTTAACCCAGCTGGCAATGAGCCCCACGCAGCCGCTCACTCACTCTCCCTTGGTGGAATGGGGGAGAGAATCAGAAGGGTAAAAGTGAGAAAACTCTTGGGTTGAGATAAAGATAGTTTAATAAGAAAAGCAAAAGCTGTGTATGCAGCACTACTTCCCATGGGCAGGCAGGTGTTCAGCCATCCCCAGGAAAGCCGAGCTCCATCACGTACAGTGGTTACTTGGGAAGACAAATGCCATCACTTTGAATGTCACTCCCCTTCCTTCTTCTTCCCCCAGCTTTACATGCTGAGCATGACGTCATATGGTATGGAATAGCCCTTTAGTCGGTTGGGGTCAGCTGTCCCAGCTGTGTCCCCTCCCAACTCCTTGTGCCCCCCGAGCCTGCTCACTGGTAGGGGGAGAAGCAGAAAAGGCCTCGACTGTGTGTGAGCACTGCTCAGCAGTGACTGAAACATCCCTGTGTTGTCAGCCCTGTTTCCAGCACAAATCAAAATACAGCCCCATGCTGGCTACTATGAAAAAAATTAACTCTATCACAGACAAAACCAGCACATATCTTTAAATTTTTTAGTGGTTTTGAATGCCACTTTCCATGCTAATAGGAATAAGCTAAATTTAAAAGCCATCCTCTTCTGCCATAACTGTACTTGTAAAATCAGAAATGCTGAATGTGTAGGGATTATACAAGAATCAAATATTTATATCATTTGTAATTTAGTTGTAATAATAATCTCACTTTTAATGTGTACTTAATTATTATTATACTTCACTTTCGTAGTCTTTGGTTTCTATCAAACTAAACATGTCAAATCAAGTGTCAGAGTGTGTTTGTGAACTTTCTATTGCCTAAATGAACTGCAGTTGTGCATATTAAATAAAATAATTCAGAGAAAATACTGCTGCTCATAGAACTGTATCTGAAACATGAATTTGCTCCCTGAAATCCATTAAAAAACAACTATTACAAAATTTATTATGTACATGAGAAAGAAACAGAATGGGAACAGCTTTTGAGCTGTCCAGTTTAAACTGATTTTGTCAACCTGTTTAATTTTGCTTCTATTAAGTGGTCCACAGCATTGATAAATTTTCAAAACATGGACCAGTGATCCACCAAAAAGCCAAATATTGGTGTTTCTAGACTTGGAAGTCAAAAAGTGATTCAGACAGACACCTTAATAAATGAAGAAGCCCTCTTGATTGTGGCTATCATGGCTTGCAGACATGATGCAGGCAAAGTAGATTGAGGTGGTGTGACATGGGCTGTGGCTGGTCAGCAGGCGAGATCCTGCCTGTCGTACTAACCAGAACGGTTTCATTGCATTCATCTCTCTATGACAAGCTGTTGTCTCTTTTCTTGGTTTTAGGAGGTGTTTTCAGGATTATTCCCAAACCAAACTGCCATAGTGAGCTCCAACCACGGAGTAAGACTTCCATTGTGGGGTAATATAAATAATTAAATGTAGAACATAAAGCGCTTAATCCTTACTGCTGTAGGAGGGCAATGTATATATGCTTTCACCTGCCCCAAATTTTTATGTCTGTTTTATGTGTCCATCTGCTGAAAATTGTTATTTTACTGCAAGTTGAAAGCCCTTCCTTAACTGAAGTCTTCTGCCTTTGGTTCAGAAATACGACTTTTGAGGGTGGCATGGGGGGAAAGGTCCTGCACTGTCCTTCAAAAGACAAACACATTTTGTGTTTTAACTTTGATGGAGGTTGTTCAGATTTGCAATGCCGAAGGTCATGTGGTTATCGTCCTGATATTTATAAGTCCAGCTGAAAGCTAGGCTCCAGCATGGCAGACACAACACAAGGGAGACAGGAAGAAGAAAGTTCTGCACTGAAGACCTTGCAGTTGAACATGTAGGAAACAAGTCATCTTTAGGAAGGAATGTATTCAGATGTAATGAAATCATGTTTCTGCCTCTGCTTTGTAAAGTTTCCAGAGAAAGGCGTTGCTTTAAACCGAACACACTCTGTCGCAGGTCTGGCACTGGCTGGATACCGCTCCATCAGCTAACTGTCACATTACTATTATTAGTTGACTGCTCTCCGTGTCCCATAAAACGACCCAGGACCTGGCCACTGTGGGTATAAAACGTCCCCCCGGCCGGGCACGACCCAGGGCGGGGAGCGCTCACTGCTGGG
>NW_010105463.1:2793-3170 GCF_000699245.1 Pterocles gutturalis | reverse complement strand
CCCCATGTTCCCATCCGTGTCCATGTCCCCATGTCCCCATCTGTGTCCATGTCCCCATCCGTGTCCATGTCCCCATGTCCCCATCCGTGTCCATGTCTATGTCCCTATGTCCCCATCCGTGTCCCCATCTGTGTCCATGTCCCCATGTCCCCATCTATGTCCCCACCTATGTCTGTGCCCATGTCTATGTCCCCATCCGTGTCCCCATCCATGTCCCCATATCCCCATTCGTGTCCATGTCCCCATGTCCCCATCTGTGTCCATGTCCCCATGTCCCCACCCATGTCCCCATCCATGTCTGTGTCCATGTCTATGTCCCCATCCGTGTCCCCGTCCGTGTCCATGTCCCCATGTCCCCATGTCCCCATGTCCCCCTG
>NW_010105463.1:0-2704 GCF_000699245.1 Pterocles gutturalis | reverse complement strand
CCCATGTCCCCATCCATGTCCGTGTCCATGTCTATGTCCCCATGTCCCCATCTGTGTCCATGTCCCTATGTCCCCACCCATGTCCCCATCCATGTCCGTGTCCATGTCTATGTCCCCATGTCCCCATCTGTGTCCGTGTCCCCATGTCCATGTCCCCATATCCCCATGTCTGTGTCCCCATCCTTGTCTGTGTCCCCATGTCTCCATACCAATGTCCATGTCCCCATGTCCATGTCCCCATATCCCCATGTCTGTGTCCCCATCCTTGTCTGTGTCCCCATGTCTCCATACCAATGTCCATGTCCCCATGTCCATGTCCCCATGTGTGTCCCCATGTCCATGTCCCCGTGTCCCCAGCCCGATGGCGGCGGCGGTGGCCGAACTGGACAACATGGAACCTCCCAACAACAACAACTGGGACGGCCCCGACCCCAGGGTGTGGGACGACCCCGGGGCCACCGCCAAGCTCTTCGAGTGCTCCCGCATCAAAGCCTTGGCCGGTGGGTCCCCGTGTCCCCTCCCCACGGCTGAGGGACACCCTTGTCCCCCCCATGCCAATGTCACCGAGCCCCGTTTGTCGCCCCGGGCAGACGAGCGGGACGCGGTGCAGAAGAAGACCTTCACCAAGTGGGTGAACTCCCACCTCGCCCGCGTCTCCTGCCGCATCGGGGACCTCTACGCCGACCTGCGCGACGGCTTCGTCCTCACCCGCCTGCTCGAGGTGCTCTCGGGGGAGCAGCTGGTGAGGGACAGGACCCTCCTGTCACCACTGTCACCACCGTGGTGCCATCCATGGGACCCACCTGTCACCACCACCAGCCAGGTCCCACCACCATCGGGTTGGGTTGAGTTGGGACCTTCCCATCACCACCACCCAGGTCCCACCACCACCATCGCCACCACCCAGGTCTCATCAACCTCCAGTTGGGTTGAGTTGGGACCTTCCTGTCACCAGTGTCACCATCTGTGTCCCCTCCATGGCACCCACCCGTCACCACCACCCCCCAGGTCCCACCACCATTGGGTTGGCTTGAGCCAACCTTGGCTTGGACCTTCCCTTCACTACCACCCAGGTCCCACCACCACCACCAAGGTCCCCCCACCACCAGTTGGGTCAAGCTGGGACCTCCCCATCACCAGTGTCACCATCTGTGTCCCATCCATGGCACCCACCCGTCACCACCACCCCCCAGGTCCCACCACCAGTGGGTTGGGTTGAGCTGGGACCTCCCCGTCACCACCCTGGTCCAACCACCACCAGTTGGGTTGAGTTGGGACCTCCCCATCACCAGTGTCACCAACCTGGTCCCATCCATGGGACCACCCAGTCACCACCACCGATGTCCCACCACCACCACCGAGGTCCCACCACCAGTTGGGTCAATCTGGGACCTCCCCACCACCAGTGTCACCAACCTGGTCCCATCCATGGGACCACCCAGTCACCACCACCGATGTCCCACCACCACCACCGAGGTCCCACCACCAGTTGGGTCAATCTGGGACCTCCCCACCACCATGACCACCACCCAGGTCCATCTATGGGACCACTGAGGTCCCACCACCACCAGTTGGGTTGAGCTGGGACCTCCCCACCACCATCACCACCACCCAGGTCCATCTATGGGACAACTGAGGTCCCACCACCACCAGTTGGGTTGAGCTGGGACCTCCCCACCACCATCACCACCACCCAGGTCCATCTATGGGACAACTGAGGTCCCACCACCACCACACCACTAGTTGGGTTGAGTTGGGACCTCCCCATCACCAGTGTCACCAACCTGGTCCCATCCATGGGACCACCCACCACCACCAAGGTCCCACCACCGCCACCGAGGTCCCACCACCAGTTGGGTTGAGCTGGGACCTGCCCATCGCCTCCCAGGTCCCATCAACCACCAGTTGGGTTGAGGTAGGACCTCCCCATCACCACCACCACCACCCAGGTCCATCTATGGGACCACTGAGGTCCCATCACCACCAGTTGGGTTGAGCTGGGACCTTCCTGTCACCACCCTGGTCCAACCACCACCAGTTGGGTTGAGTTGGGACCTCCCCATCACCAGTGTCACCAACCTGGTCCCATCCATGGGACCACCCAGTCCCTGCCCACCCCCACCCCCGAGGCCCCACCACCAGTTGGGTTGAGCTGGGACCTCCCCACCACCAGTGTCACCAACCTGGTCCCATCCATGGGACCACCCAGTCACCACCACCGATGTCCCACCACCACCACCACTGAGGTCCCACCACCAGTTGGGTTGAGCTGGGACCTCCCCACCACCACCACCCAGGTCCCACCACCACCGGGTGGGAGGACCTTCTCCCAGGTGGGGTTGACGGGTGCGGGTGTCCCCCCCCAGCCCAAGCCCACCCGTGGCCGGATGCGGATCCACTCCCTGGAGAACGTGGACAAGGCGCTGCAGTTCCTCAAGGAGCAGCGGGTCCACCTGGAGAACGTGGGTTCCCACGACATCGTGGACGGCAACCACAGCCTCAACCTCGGCCTCATCTGGACCATCATCCTCCGCTTCCAGGTAGCCAGCTGGGGTTTTCCCCTCATTGTCCCCGTTGTCCCCAGCCCGGTTCCCCGCCGTGCGTCAGTTGTCCTCGGCTTTTCCCAGATCCAGGTGATCAAAATCAAGACCGAGGACAACCGGGAGACGCGCTCGGCCAAGGACGCTCTGCTCCTCTGGTGCCA
>NW_010105462.1:0-27200 GCF_000699245.1 Pterocles gutturalis | reverse complement strand
CGATTTTATACTGATGTACAGCAGTTTGTAGATCTTGGGAAAGCACCTTTATCAGGGCATTTGAAAACACTTGGAACTACCTTGGCTATTTAAACCCTTCTTGGTCTTAGTACAGTGCTTCACTTTGATGTATTTGTAGGGCCCTGGTCTAGGTTTGATTTTCCTAGTATCATAGGGAATATTACTATCTACCCAGTAGGTGTTGCCGTGAGAGGACATGGAGTTACAGGGAAGGATTCCACACATAATTTCAAGAGGGGTGTTGGTTATCAGTCAATAACTTTGTAATACAGCAGAGCATTAGTTTCCTGAAATCCTATGAAAGACTAATGAAGGCTCTGTTTTGTCAAGCTATCATTAAAGTTGTGTGTGTATCTATATATATATATGTATATGCACATATACTATGGCAGTTAAGACAGAAGGCTGTAGCAGAAGAGGTCAGTTACTGACTTTTCAGTAACTAGTTAGATAATAACTTTATAAAGTATTGCTTACTAAAGTAAAAGCAGCAATACTTACATGCTGTTGCATTAATTTAGTAATATACTATATGTGCTGACGAGATATAGTATTCTCTACAAGGAGGTGTCAGACTGCAGGTGACAGAAAATCTTAGTTTCATATAAAAATGAAATACACTGTTGGTTCAGTAAGATTTTTTTTTCAAAAAACTAAAAGCTAATCCTAGAATTTGATTTTGAATTTAATATAAAACTTGATGTTGAAAGTCTACAACCCAAATATCTGCATTAAAAAAAAACCACATTGTCAGGTAGTAAGCTTGAAGAGAACAGCAGAGATGATTACAGATATCCGTGGGGATAAAAAGATAGACTCAATGGAAGAGAGAGGCACAGGATATGAGATTGAACTGTGTTGCCCTGAATGTTTCTGAGTGCTCAAGGGTGGAGGTGTGACTAGAAGACTGCCCTGTTCTCTGTTGTGTGGTGCTTGCAGCAGGTTGTAGGTTCTGCTCTCCAGACCTGAGACCCAAGGGAAAACTTGCTGAAAGCAGTTAGCAGGTCTGATTGCTAAACTGAGTTCTTCAGAACTTTGCTGATGATCCTAATCAGGAGAAAACAAAGACAACTAGCTTCTGATGTTGTATTAATCTTCTAGATTTCAATTACATCTGTATCTGAAAGTGTGGAGCAGAAATATTTGAACTCCAACCATTAAGGATATAGCCAATACCTTTAGCTGAATTAAGAAACTAAATGCATTTTTTTTTGTGACTTTATTGAGGCAGGTTAAATGCCACGGGAAGAAAAAAGGGCATTTGGTCCTGTGGCAGATCACACTGATCATATAGCCTGGGGTTAGAGATCTGGCAGTGCATTTTCTTACTGCCCTCAAAACTGTTGAGAGAACACAAAGAGGGCCAGGGGCTTGATTATTTCTCTTGCTTGTGTTAACTTCAGCAACAAGAAGGCAAGGCTGTGCTTGTAGAACCTTCATCAGTGTATTTCAGTAGTCTATAAGCATAATATTCCACTCTTGACTAAGCAGACATAGCTGAGGGAGAAGGCATCAGTCCACTCATTTGTACTGGCTGAACAAAAAAATTTCCATGGCAAAAGCTTCAGGTGGGATGAATAATTCCCAGGACAGTATGAGCGTAGGGTAAGGTGATACTCTCCTTGGCTTCAGGGCCAACCAGTTGAACAACATATGTTAACTTTTTCCACTGCTAAGGCTATTATAAGGGACAGCTTCCTCCTAAGGTATGTCAAGAAGTTTAGAAATTCTACTGCCGAGTATTCAGCCTCCATAACAAACAAGATTAGGTGCCATTAAAAGCCATCAACATGTAAATAGAGTGGCAGGATGTTGCATCATGTGCTGCCTGCTGCTATGCAAGTGCCATTAGGAAGCTCCTTTTGTATTTGGCTGTAGTAGGTGATAGTGGCAAATAACTGAATCCATCTGTGAGGGTCAAAGCCATCTCTGCTGTGCTGGACCAATTGTATTGCAACAAGATGTTTTGCTTAACTTGCTTTGCATCTTATTCCCTGTGATGTACCAAAGTCTATACGTTTAATAGTCTTCATGTAGATATTTAGTTTTTTCTGGCATCTCCAAGATGTGGAATATTTCTTATTCATTCCCTATGAGAGAAGGAGGAATGTGCTTTTCACATTGTGTGGGAAAGAAATTGAGCTACATATCAAATCTGTCAGAGCTGACTTAGATGGAAGTGAGTTGCCTAAACACCACAAGGGATGGGTATAGGACCTTGGATTAAGCCTGTGTTGACTGACGAACCAAAGACATTCAGCTTTTTTCATCCAGTATTGTTAGTCTTACTGATTCATATTTTGGATTAATATCTTCAGATTCAGTAGAAAAATAAAATGAGTTCTTGCTTGTTGAGCCTCAGTTCCTGTGTTGCATTCTTTAAACAAAAGGTTGCATGGGTTTAAGAAAAATAATTTCAATAATAGGTTTGATAGAAATTGGTTTGAAAATGGTTTGAAGTAGTTGTTTCTGTTCCATTCACAAAAACGTGTGTACTTATCCATAAGCATACTGGCAGAAATCAACCAAATTGATGCAAACCCAGTTGAGTTTTCTTGGAAGTTTTTATACTGGCTTAACAGACTGTCAGTCTAGGCCTTGGAAAATGAGGCTGAATGCATAGGCTATTCAGTCACCTCTGAGTTTATTCTACATGTGAATCTTTAATGGTAATTGTTGTACAGGATTGTGTTTTTTGATGCATCCTAATCAGTTTGAAAACAGATGAGGTTATCTAACTGCTTGGAAACTGTGTAGATAGACCAGTTGACAATAAATTCACAATGTTATGAACTTTACAGCTCAGTAAAATCATGTTTTTATGTATAATAATTAATATATAGGCACCGACAGTGTGTTCAGTTAGATTAAATTAATAGTATCCTTTCTTTCAGACCTATTGTTTATTCCTTTTTTAAAAAGGGGAGTTATGTATATGTGAAATGGCCTGTTGATTTATGGACTGTTTATTCAGGTTCCCGGGATGGTTCAATGGGTCTCTGGGAAGTCACAGAGGATGTGTTGTCCAAAAGTGATGCCAGGCATAATCTCTCTCAAGTTCCTGTCTATGCCCACATAACACACAGGGCTCTGAAGGATATCCCCAAGGAGAACACCAATCCTGACAACTGCAAAGTCCGAGCATTGGCTTTTAACAATAAGAACAAGGTCAGTAAGATAAGCAAGACAGTTGAAAAGTCCTGGAATTATCCATATGTATTAGAAAAAGAAAAAAATAATCTAAATCAAAAATACCAAATAAGCAACCTGATATTTTTTCCCCCTCACCTTTTTGCATTCTTCTCATATGAGTTGGTTGTCTTTATCTGCTATGTCTGCTTCTGCCCCAAGTTAATGGAGAAGTCCAGTAGAAAAAAAAAATTATATGCTTGCAGAAGTAACAGTTTTCCAGTGGGTTTGATTTTAGACTTGCACCCTAAAGCGGGGGAGAGGGATGTTTTCAAGAAGCAGATAGAGCACCAGAGCATCTCTTGCAGCTTGAATCCCACTCTTGAGTGCTCTTGCTGCTTTCCTTCCCCTCTGGTGAAGACCAGCTAATATTCAGGCAGTTCCTGTTTTGATGGCTGAATCGTTGCTGGATTGCTTAGCAAGTGAGGTGACTGACACACAGGCCAGGACCAGTGTTTGCTTTGGTGTTATTTTGTTGGCATTTGACAAACAGAAAATTTAACGTTTACTCTCCCATGCTGATCTCTTGTTATCACTAGAGATGAATTGTACTGGGCCAAGTGGGAGCAGCAATTCTTCCTCCACTACTTTTCTTTCTGCCCTCAAAGAACAAAAGTCTGAAGCAAAGGTGGGTGTGCTCTCAGAAGCACAGTCCTCCTGTTGGTTTTGTTTTTCATTGTAGCTGTTAATTACTCCTTTATGATGGAGACTTCATACAGCTTTTTTCAGTAGAGTAGTGCCTGGAAATAAATGTTTGGTTCAGGGTACATATCAGTGGGGGAGCTACTGAAGAGAATTGTCAACTTTATCTTGTACTGTCTAATGATTTATTATTTGGTTGCCTAACAAGATCTATGCTTTTGAAAGTTATTTTTGTTATTTACTGTTTTATTAATTCTTATTCTACCTAGCACCTTTGTGCTGTATTGCATTCTATCAAGATCAGTAAAAAATGAAGATTTATCTTGATAAGCATGTACAGGATTATGCAGATTATTCAATCCAGAGTATGCAGCCTGCCTAGTAGAGTGTGAGGGTTCGTAAGGATATCTGTAATGCAGAAACTAACTTTCTTACTGTTTGTTTGGTTTTTTGTTTTGTGTTTGTTTGTTTGTTTTTGTTTTTGTTTTTTTTTTTAATAGGAGCTGGGAGCTGTGTCCCTAGATGGGTATTTTCATCTTTGGAAAGCAGAGCACACACTGTCAAAGGTGCTTTTCTGTTTGCTGGTGTTACATTTCAAAAATTGCCTAGCAGTTAAGGCTGTTCACTATTCTTCATCTGCTTTAAATGCTTGAGGAAAGAGCAGCAGTGTTTGTGAAACACCTGAAAGCTTTATGTAAAATGAAATGCCCTAAAAATTAGAATTTGAGGAGAGGAAACTCCCCAGTCTCCTTATTTTGGATGGTGGGAAGTGCTTTTAACTTTCTGCCAGTTCTAGGTGAGCTGAAGTGAACTGTTCCATAGAGTGTGATGGATACTTGATTAGCAGTGTTCATAAAGGAAGTTGCACTTAAGTGTAATTGCAGATCAAACCCAGACATGCTGGTGTATGAGGTAAGCTTTTTCAGCTGAGAGCTGATGTCTGTGTACACTTGCTGAATAACAGCAGCTTAGAAAGATTTAAAACACTTTGCCAAAATGTTATTTTTTCTTTGTGTAATACTTGGCTTCAGCCTTTGTCATCTCAGTTTTGTTTAGATAAGGCATCCCATCTCCTTCACCTTTTTTTCTCTGCATCAGTTTCTTGTTTTTTTCTTAAAGTTCTGTTTTTGTGCTGAACTTATTTTTTAGCTGCATTTTGCTCTTTTCACTGCAACTTCCTTGAACATAGCTTTCAGAATTGTTCTATTAATGTTTTGCTCTTTTCTCATAATGGATTGATTTTTATTTCTTCTGTTTCCAGTTACTTTCCACAAAGTTGCCATACTGCAGGGAGAACGTGTGTTTGGCTTATGGTCAAGAGTGGTCAGTGTATGCAGTAGGATCACAGGCACATGTCTCCTTCTTGGATCCCAGGCAGCCTTCTCACAATGTTAAATCCGTCTGTTCCAAAGAACGAGGCAGTGGTAAGAAAATTGTCAAAGGGTGCTAGCAGAAGTAGCTATTAAGACTGCAGTAAGATAAGCTTTTAGTAAACAGGAAGGCTTTTTCATGTGATAGATTAAATCAGTATATGTAGGTTTGGCTTTTATGACAGTATTCGTTGAGCAACCAACAAACCAGACTTAAAGGCAACTCTGAAATCTAATGATAGACAGCATTAGTGCTTTTATAATCAACTAAGTTGTACACCATCCAAATATTACTGAACTTTTAAAAGTGTGCATTTTACTTCTACTTATTTTTTACTGTGTCTTGTTCTGTTTTACTTCATCTCAAAGCAAATGCAGTCTTTGTACTGCTATTAGTACTGGCTATTCTTGCATTTTTCTCTGGGAATGGAAAAAAAGCATGGTGTTTGCTTTGTGCTGTCATATTGGGACTCTGTGCTGTGAGTGAATGATTGCTTTGTAATTTTAAGGCCTTGTGTACGACTCGTACTTTTCAGTGTGTATTTATTTGCTTTAAATATACAAAACTCACTGTTTAAAAAAAAAATCAGATTTGAGTGCTATTTTCCTTTTCTGATGTGGATGCAACATGTCAAATTGAACCTTACACCAGGGACAAGTGTGAGGGCTTGCAGAGTGCATTGTCCCATAAGCTTCTTCTCATACCTTTGATTTTCAAGCATGAGAAGGCACTGTGCTGTGATGCTCATTTTAAGCCATATTAATCCCAGACTAATTAGTTGCAGTCCTTATTTAGCTTGGCTCCATGGATCGTCTCTTCTTGGGTAAGTTATCAAAAGAGAATGCACATAGGCAGAATTAGGAAAGGTTCATTTATGTGTTACTAAAGTTTGAATGGTGCTGTCTAGGTGAATGTCAGGATCTGCTTCTTTCAGTTATGGGATAAGTTTTGATAATATGAGAAAGGAAGCTTATCAGCTCATGTTGTCACCTGAACAACAGCCCTTGTTTTGACCTGCTGTCAGTGAGCGCTCTGTGGAGGTCCTGACACTGTCACCCTTCAATATTGCAGGGAAGAAATACCAGGACACTAGAGTGTGGTGCCCGCTAGTGGCTCTGCCTTGAGTATGTGATCATCCCTGCTGGTGGGATGATCTATTTATAGGTAGTATCTCTGAGGCATCTCCAGTTCATATCTGGAGAAAGCCTTTGTTCAGTGTTGCTTTCTGTTCTGCATAGTAGGTAATTTTTTTTTTTTTTGGCATGGTGGTGGAGACACTTAAGTGGTGTTAATTCCCAAGATACTGATATGTGTTTCAACTTCCTATTGATCTCTCTGGGACTTTGAGTGGTGCAGCACTTCTACAAAGGAGGCTGTTTATTGATTTTGAGGACTAAAATCTGGGTTGACTTTTAAGTGCTTTGAAGTGTTACCTGAATGTATTTTCAGCTTCCAGATGCACCTGCTTAATGTGGGAAGTCCACATTAACTTCCGATCATTAGTGTTGTGTACAAAAGCAGATCAGAGAAAGAAAGGTTGTTGCTTATTAAGACTGGAATTGAGGCTGGGTTTTACCCAGTGTAACCCTGTCTGCTCTACATGAGAAGGTACCTACTGCTTTTTAGTGCATCTTGTAAGTTGCTTTTCTTAGCAGCTGCACAGGGAAGTGCAGGCCTTGGACTCCACTTCTTGATCTGCAAGAGCAACTGCTTTCTGCTTGGCTGGCATGCAGTCCTATGTCACGTGCCCTTGACTATATCCTGAAGGTGGCCACGTTAGTGTAATGGACAGAGCTTGTGCAGCACGGACTCTGTGTCTACTGTTTGTGTAGGGTATGCTACCGTGTCTTCATTTCCTTCTGGAATTTGTAGAGCCCCTCTGCCTCGCAGGAGTGAGATTCAATTTGCTGACCCAAATAGTCCAGGTCCATAGGTGGTAGAGTGCTGACTATGTTGAAGAGCTTACCACGATCAGTTCTAGGCAGTCTGTGCTTTTAGTTTCATGGGAAAGATTAATCAGAGGTACTTCAGCCCCTTAGGAGCCAATTTGAAGTGCTATTCTTGGCAGTCTGTTCTAAGCATCCTTAGTAGTGGGTACATCAGATTCCTTCAGTTGTTTGGTTTTCTTTTTATTTTTTTTTAATTAAAGATCCAGTCATGCATTTTATAGCTTTTTATTAATAAAATGCATTGAAAAGTATATGCCATTTGCTTTCATACTCTATCACCTGTTTCTGTTAAGTAAGTGTTCTGCTGGACTGCTTGTCAAGAGCACTTTTTGGAGCAAAAATAAGAGGAGTTCCGCTCTTACGCCTTTCTCCTCTTATCCAAGTGACTGCTGACTGCTCTTGCTGATTGTAGAGAGTATTTACCAGAGTCAGCCCTTGTAATGGGGTGTGGGGTGATGTTTCCAACTTGCTCAGATGCATTTGTTGTTCTCTGAGTTAAAGTGAAGATTCTTATTTGAATCTGGTAAATCTATTCAGCAGGTGTGAGACTTGCACAGTGGTTTCCACCTATTAAGGCTGCAGCCCAGACTTCACCTCTCATCTGGAGCACAGTAGTGTGGCCTTGCCTGTTCTAAGCGTGCGTCACAGATGCTGGTGGCTGTGGATGTAACATCAGGTGGCAGAGGCAAAAGGATGAGGATGTTTTTCTAATTAGGACTTCATACAAAGGGGAAGGGGAAACTCCCTGGCTGCATCCACACCTCCTGGATGTCTGCTGCCGCGTGTCCCGCTGGGTGTATTTCTAGGACGTTACAACTTTTGTGATGTTCAGTCCCACTTGGTACAGTGACAGCTGTTGACATGTGGATGTAGCTGGCATAAGTCACTTTTTCCCCTCCTTTTGAATGCTTGTTTGGGCTGTAATTCAGCAGTACTTTAAAGAGGGCTTTAAAAGCCCTAGAGTTTATAACCTGGCATCATGTTTTGCAGGAAGGAAAAGCAAAGATGTGGTGGGTTTAGTCTGCATAGAAGAGTTGTTTAGGGTTGAGTGCTTACCTTTAGCACAATATTAGAGATTGTTGTCTCACAAGCAGAGTTTGTCATCTGGTGTTCAATAGGCCAATACACAGAGCTGAGCTATTGTTTACTTCATGTCTGCGCAGAGACGGTGCTAGGTGGTAATTGCACAAAGCTAGCACACCCATTTTCAGTAATACTGAGTATATATACAGTTAAAAATGTTAGTGACACATCCTTCTAACTAATGGGTCAGTTTTTCTCTCTTCTTAATTACAATTGGTTAGTTCTTTTCTCACTTTGATTTAAAAACACAGTGTTCTTTGAATTTACTACTCATGCTTGGTAAGTGGGGGTTTTAATTCAGGAGGGTTATCCCAACATTTGAAGGTGTGATTTTTAGTATTATATTTATATTATGGTTCTCATGACTGGAGCGTAGGAATAGATGGGCATAAGCTCTTCAGGAAAGATAGGCAGGGGATAAAGGGAGGGGGTGTTGCCCTCTATGTCAGAGATCAGCTGGAGTGTATGGAGCTCCACCTGGGGATGGATGAGGAGCTGCCAGAGAGCTTATGGCGCAGGGTTAAAGGAAAGGCAGGGGAAGGAGATGTTGTAGCGGGGGTCTGCTGCAGGCCCCCTGACCAGGAAGACCAAGTGGATGAGGCCCTCTGTAAACAGATAGAAACAGCTTGGCATTTGCCAGCTATGGTCCTCATGGGGGACTTCAACCACCCCAATATCTGCTGGCAGGACAACACATCAGGGCACAAGCAATTGAAGAGGTTCCTGGAATGCACTGATAACAACTTCCTTATCCAAGTGTTACAGGAACCGATGAGAAAAGGCGCTATGCTGGACCTTGTCCTTACCAACAAGGAGGGGCTGGTGAGTAATGTGAAGCTCAAGGGCAGCCTCAGCTGCAGTGACCATCAAATGGTTGAGTTCAAGATCCTTAAGAGCTCAAAGAGGGTGCACAGCAAGCTCACTACTCTGGACTTCAAGGGAGCGGACTTTGACTTCTTCAGGGACCTGCTTGGCAGAGTGTCATGGGACAAAGCCCTGGAGGGAAGAGGGGCCCAAGAAACTCGGTCAATATTCAAAGGCCACCTCCTGCAAGCACAGGAGCAGTGCATCCCCAGAAAGAGGAAGGCAGGCAAGGATGCCAGGAGGCCTCAGTGAATGAACAAGGAGCTCCTGGACTTACTCCAGCACTAAACAAAAAAAAAAATATATAGGGAGTGGAAGCAAGAATGAGTTAGCTGGGAGGCATACAAAGAGGCTGTCCAAGCAGCCAGGGACCAGGTTAGGAAAGGTAAAGCCCAGACGGAATTCAATCTAGCCAGGGACATAAAGGGGAGCAAGAAGAACTTCAATAAGGACATCGGCCATAGAAGGAAGACTAGGGAAGATGTGGGCCCTCTCCAAAAGGAAACTGGAGACCTGGCCACTATGGATACAGAGAAGGCTGAGGTGCTCAATGACTACTTTGCCTCGGTCTTCACCGACAAGGGCTCTGGCAGCACCACCCAAATTGCAGAAAGTGAAGGTAAGAACTGTGAGGAGAAAGATCCACCCACCCAGTATGTGAAGATCAGGTTTGAGATCATCTAAAGAATCTGAAGGTGCACAAGTCCATGGGACCTGACAAGATCCATCCACGGGTCCTGAGGGAACTGGTAGAGGAAGTTGCCAACCATTATATTTAAAAGGTCATGGCAGTCTGGTGACGTTCCCATGGACTGGAAAAGGGGAAACATAACCCCCATTTTCAAAAAGGGTAAAAAAGAAGACCCAGGGAACTACAGGCCAGTCAGTCTCACTGCTGTGCCTGGCAAGATCATGGAGCAGATCCTCCTGAAGGCTCTCCTAAGGCACATGGAAAATGAAGGAGATTTGACTGGTAACCAGC
This sequence comes from Pterocles gutturalis, assembly GCF_000699245.1. Taxonomy (NCBI): domain Eukaryota; kingdom Metazoa; phylum Chordata; class Aves; order Pterocliformes; family Pteroclidae; genus Pterocles; species Pterocles gutturalis. The sequence goes on along the minus strand of NW_010105462.1, from coordinate 17,099 downwards.
ACGGCTTCACTAAGGGCAAATCGTGCCTGACAAATCCGGTGGCCTTTTACAAGGGAGTTACAGCATCAGTGGACAAAGGAAGAGCAACTGACATCATCTACTTGGACTTGTGCAAAGCATTTGACGCTGTCCCGCACAACACCCTGGTGGCCAAATTGGAAAAATAGGATTTGATGGATGGACCACCCACTGGATAAGGAATTGGCTGGATGGTTGCACTCAATGAGTTGTGGACATTGGCTCAATGTCCGAATGGAGACGGGTGACAAGTGGCATTCCTTAGGGATCTGTGCTGGGACCCGTGCTATTTAACATCTTTGTCAGAGATATGGACAGTGGGATCAAGTGCACCCTCAGCAAGTTTGACAACCATCAAGCGGCGTGGTGTGGTCAACATGCTAGAGGGAAGGGATGCCATCCAGAGGGCCCTGGACACGAGAGGTGGGCCCATGCCAACCTCGTGAAATTCAACAAAGCCAAGTATAAGGTCCTGCACATGGGTCGAGGCAATCCCAAGGAGAAATGGGAGGAGAATGGCTTGAGAGCAGCACTGAGAAGGATTTGGAGGTGTTAGCAGATGAAAACCCGAACACGAGCCAGCAATGTGCAATCGCGGCCCAGAAGGCCAAGCAGAACCTGGGCTGCATCAAGAGAAGCATGGCTAGCAGGTGGAGTGAGGTGATTCTGCCCCTCTACTCTGCTCTCTGCTCTCATTGAGACCCCACCTGGAATATTGCATACAGTTCTGGGCCCCCCAATGCAAGAAGGATGTCAAGTTGTTGGAGTGGCTCCAGAGGAGGGCCACAAAAATGATCAGAGGGCTGGAGCACCTCCTATTCAAGGACACGCTGAGAGTGTTGGGGTTGTTCAGCGTGGAGAGCAAAAGGCTCTGGGGAGACCTAATAGCAGCCTCCTGGTACTTAATGGAGGCCTGTGGGAGAGATGGGGAGGCACTCTTTAGTAGGGAGTGTAGCAACAGGACGAGGAGGAAGGGTTTTAAGCTGAAAGAGGGTAGATTTAGATTATCTATTAGGAAAAAAAAATTTATTGTGAAAGTGGTGACACACTGGAAGAGGTTACCCAGAGAAGCTGTGGATGTCCCATCCCTGGAGGTGTTCAAGGCCAGGCTGGATGAGGCTTTGAGCAACCTGGTCTAGTGGAAGTTATCCCTGGCCATGGCAGGTGGGTTGGAACTAGATGATTGTTACTGTCCCTTCCAACCCAAACCATTCTATGAGTCTATGATTTTGGGCTGTAAGTATGTCCAGATTCCAGACCATACGAGTTCTCTGAAGTAACTCCCACCGAAGATTCAGATAAATGAGAAACATACTTATTATGGGTTGGAGGTGTCCTGGTTTCAGCTGCAACAGAGTTAACGTTCTTCACAGTAGCTAGTGAGAGGCTGTGTTTTGGATTTGTGCTGAGAAGAAAGCTGATAACAGTGATGTTTACAGCTGCTGCCAGGACAGCCATGGACTTTTCAGCGTCTCTGGTGCGCCAGTGTCTGCAGGGGCAGGAGAAGCTGAGAGGGAGCATATCCCGATTACTAGCCTAGGATTTGATCCTAAGGTTAGGAATGAGATCCAAAGTGGCCAATAGTCTATTGCATATCATGCACGTCATGCCCAGTATGTAGGTGAGGGCTCCCTGGAAGTTTGCTCTCTTGCTCTGGGTCAGCTCTCTCGCTCTTGGTCACCTCACCCCACGTGGTCCCTCTCCTAGCGTTGTCTCCCTCCCTCCATCAGCTCTCCATCTGAGACACTCAATCGCTTATCTCTGTTCTGGGAATGCAGTTTTGGGACTCTCACAACTCCGGGATTGTTAGCTGGGATTAAGCTGAGCCTTGGTCATCGGGTGGTAAGCAGTATCACTGTATATCACTTCTTTGTCTATACTACTATTATTACCATCATTATTTTCAATATTATTGTAGTTTAGTTATTAAATTATTCTTATCTGAACGCACAAGCCTTTTTTCCCTTTACCCCTTTCATTCTCTCCCCCATCCCCAGGAGGAAGGAGGGTGAGAGAGTGGCTGTGCGGAGTTGGCTCCCAGACAAGGGTAAAACCATCACAGGAGGAAACCAAAATGCCTCAAAGTTATCAATCATAATCAAATCAGCATGATTTTGATTTGATTCTTAGAGGAGAGCTGATCTAGCAGCTTCCATTCTGTCTGCTAATACACACTGTGTAGCCTAAGTACACAGAACTGATGATGCATCCATTCACTCTGAAATCTACAAAAAGACTTCAAAAAGAAAAGGTAATTTTTTCCACCCATTTCACATTCATGAACTGCTACTGATTTTACACTGAGAAACAGTGAAAACCAGTTTGATTCAAGTAATTGATTTCTAATGTTTCACAGGTATTCCAGATTTAAACAGTGGTCTAAATTTTCAGTATAACAACTTGCTTCAGTGCAAGTGAAAGGCTATAACCAACATCAGGATTCTGTACACAGCCTCATATATAACAAATAGAAGTAGACAGTGCCTGTTGCAAAGATAAAACAAAACTTAAGATTCTCATATCAAAGCTTCCCACTTATGCGTTCAATCATTGCTATGCAATTGACATCTCTTATGTAGATTGACAGGAAAAAACTGATCACAGAAGTTTACTACAGTACAAAAGAGATTCCATTTTCATTTATGCAGTCTCCAAACAGATGACATCACCCCAAAAATCTGCACCAAACACTTCCACTTTTTACCTCTAACAATTCTGCAAACAATGAGCAGTCAGGTGCATGGAGGTACTCCTTCACTAAGCATGATCATGTTGAGCCACTGATAACAGTTCTTTGGATAAAGTTATTGTAAAACTAGATTTGCCATATTGCAACCACATGCCCTTTAGAAGAAAAAAAAAGGATAAAAAAAGGAAAAAAGCATAACTTTCACTAGTCTTAACAGATAAAAAAGTGTATCTACAATAATTCTTTTTAAGTGCTACTGCAATGCAGAAGACAAGGTACATTAAGGTTCTTGGTCTATTTTAAGATCAACAAGAACAAACCAGACACTCCTTAATGCAAATACAGGTATGGAGTTTCCATTCAATTTTCAATGGCCACTGGCTAAAACAAATCTAATGACATGTCTTCATCTCATGGGATACAAGGACAAGTGGTCACTTTACATTTAATCAAATGTAGAGCAGGGATTACACAAACAACAGGGGTAAATGGAGGAAGTGATATCTTTGCTCCACACACACCCCATGGATCAACAATCCAAGCAACTGCTGTAAGAGAGATAGATTTTGAACGACAAGCCTGTAACATCAAAATAACTTAGTCTGCTATTTCCAGTGCAATGATTGAAGGGTAGAGGGATAGGAACCAGCAAAGTGACACTTAAAAAAAAAAACAACTTCAGAAGACATGAGTAGGAAGGACAGGAAAAAAAAGCCCTGGAAGAGTAGGTCTGTGTGCAGACCACATTATTGGATTACAAGACAACACTCTTTAGTGATGGGAATAACATCGATTACAGGGCTTATATGCAGATGTTGGATAGCATCTCCCTAGCAGTGACAAACATCAGGAGAAATTGATTCTTCAAACTGTGCCATTGCTTCGTGTGACACTGTGGGCAATCAGACCTTCTGCCTCAGTTCACATAAATCAACAGGAAGTTAAAGCAGAAGACAGCTCTTTCACAGACTCCTGGAGAAACACGGCATCTCTCACTCTGTTGCTCCCTACAGATTCACCGCACCAATATTAGACACCTGTAGTTACACAGCTGTCTTCATGTCATGTCCCACTTTGTTCATTAAAGACACGGCACTTGGTAAAAGCATGTACTGTTTGTGCTGGTTAAGGATTTAAGGCTCTTAACTGATAATGGACAGCTCTATTCCTCCTTTAGGATCTTGACTGTGTATTTGGGACATAAGGTAACTTGCCACACATTTCACTCAGAAACAAGGGAAAACCCTACAATGTTTGAGGAAATGCAGTACACTAATGTACCAGGTTTTCAGTCACCAAACCAATTACCAACCATACAAGTTTCCAATGAAGTTGAAGCTTATACACCACACAAGCCTCTAGAACTACAACTTCCACAGGCAAGAGCATAAGAAAACTGAATACTAGTTATAGACAGCCCCATGGTCAAGGCAGATCAGTGCAAACTTTTCCTCTGGCCAGAGACTGATGTGCCAAACAAGAGTACAGAAGATGCACCTACTCTAAATTCACATGTAACTGTTGCAGCAAATGGGTGACCTTTTAAAAATGGACTCTCTCCAAAAAAGAGTCCTGTCACAAGAGAAAGCCATCTGCAACCAACATCTAAGGCTGGCCTGATTTCCAAACTCAGCAAACAAGGATAGCTCAGGTTCCATCAACTCCAGGAACAGATGTGGATTTTAGAGTGTAGTTCCTACTAGTGATTGTTACCTAAGTTATTTAAACATCACCTAAACAGAAAAGCAGAGGAAAAAAATGTACGGGTTTACATCTTTTTTTTCTTCTGAAGATCAGCTTCACTAACCCAGAAGCTACATTACCAAGAAAAGGGTTGTAAACCAGAAACAGAAGGACCATCTTCCCCTCCTTGAGGTACAACAGAAGCAAGACAGACATTTGCATGATAAGCCATAGCAGAAAACATAAATATGCTGTGCAACTCCTGCATTCTAGGAAAAAAGTGAGAAAAGATAATCCAGCACTTGTACCACCAATGAGGGTTACAATAATCTCACAATGCAGTAATGAAACAAGTCCCAAATCTGATGAGCAGAGCAACTGCTTTCAAATACTATTTTCCTGTATGCGAAGTTTGGATAGCAAATACCCACCACTTCTGAGAATTTAAAAGAGATGGAAAGCATCTAGTAACTATAAACAAATTTAGCTACTTCAGCTTAATTAGCACAAGACTTCATACTACTATGAACAAGTAAAATCTTTAACATTAGCCTTAGCACTAGCCAGAGCCAGGTACATGCATTAACTTTTCTAGTTAATCCTAACACTCCAGAAGAAAGCTAATATTTCAATGTAACCCTTCTTGAATAAGAGGTGCCATACTGTTCCACTGAAAGACTAACCTGTTTTTGTGATCAACTTACTCCTTACTAAAGATTTCAAGACTATGTACATGCTCTAAAGCAAGCACTAATTCTACCAGGTAAAATTTAACACTGAACTTTCAAGGTGGCCTTTTCCAATACCTTCATTGCATAAAGCTGCCTAGCATCTCATCCTGAGACTTCAGACAACTCCGTAGGGAAGTAAGGGATGGTGCAAACTGTAACCTCTGGCTCTACACCATCTCCACCATCTATTAGCTCCGTTTTTGTTAGAGGTTGCAAAGCTACCTCCTCCTCTTTGAAGCATTTCCCCCCTCTGACATGCCACTATACCATTTATCTAAGATCCTCAGTGACCAGGAGAGAGCCTCCTGTTCTCTCCTTGCTGCCCTCTCCAAAAATGCCTCTAATCTCTTTGTGTTTTCCCTTTCCTTCGCTAAGAGTTCCCTGAGGCTCTCAGTCTCAGTCTTTATTTGTTCCTATGTTGTCTTTACCAAGTTTCGCAGGGACTGAATCACTCCCTTTCCCACTCCCTGACCAGGTTGCTTTTCCTCTTGAGCTGCCATAAGGGCAGCTCCTAACATGGCACAAACCACAGCTTTCCCTTTACCACATTTGAAGCTCCATTTGTTAGTTAACAGTGTTATTTGGTCTGTCACCACTTGTGGATCGTGCCAGTTGCGCTGAGCCCAGGTCACCACTGGCAGTGGAGGACAAGTGCTGCATGATTACAATTTCTCTAAGAGCGGGGAAACATCTGCCCCAGTCCTCCCTGTAAGGCCATTTTCCTCAGCCCTCCAAGGGCAAGAAGTCCCTTCTTCCTGGGAGTAACTCCCTTTTACCCTCAGGGAAATCTCCACTGATGTCCGGGCTGCCTTTGGCAGTCACTTTTGCCGGAAAGCTGAGGGGAGGGTGGTGGTCGGGGATGGCGTCCTGCCTACTACACCAATTAAATGTTACAACCTGAAACAGCAACCCTGGGCCCCAAGATGGGTTGCAAGAAGGTTCTCGGATTCCCCTGTGGGCAAAAGTGGTGCCCACAGGGGAATCTGAGAACCCTAATGCCAAGCGACTAAGAAAATCCAGTTGAATACATTATTGACTGCATCAAAGGAGTGGTTGTGAGGTAAAGGGTATACTGTAGCTAATCCAAGTCCAAACCTTATATTGTGCGAACACCAAACAGAATAAACCTTTCCAACAATTCTTATATCACGAATGTGAACAGGAATATAACTCAGATATATATATATATCTCTCTCTCTCCAATAATTCTTATATCAAATGTGATCGAAAGTGTAACTTTAACTATATATATCCAGTAATTCTTGTATCATAAATGGGATTGAGAATATAACTTTAAATATATATATATGTGTCTATGCTCTAACCATATGTTCTCCGAGAATTGGAGAAGAATAAGGAGAAGAAAGGAAAGGAGGAAGGAAAGAAATAGAGAAGAAATAGAAGAGATAAAGATGATGCGAAAGGGGGGTTCCAGTGATGACTTATTCTCAGTCTGTCTAACTGCTGGTCCTGGGTGATGGCCTGGCACATGGCTGCTTGATCTGGTGTCTTTCATGGTTTTGGTTGCAAGGGTCTGGAAGGAGGGTTCCCCTTGGGCAGAGCTGCCCTCCCATCAGGTGGAGTTATGCAAAGCATGCACACCACCTCCTCTGCAAAGTTCTCGATGTGGGTCTGGGGGGCACAGGGAGTCCTGAGGGTTGGTTTGCCCCTCTAACTGCCATGACTGCAGTGTGTCCACTTGTGGACACGTGCATCCTGAGCCTCCTAGGGAGCCAGGGAGCTGGAGAGACAGCATTGGCCCATCTGCACAGAGTTTGCTACCTACCACCACAGCCCCTTCTGTGCAGAACAGTCTGTTTAAGTCATACAAACCCGTTCTGTGCAGAACAGTGTGTTTAAGGCATATACCTTGTATGTATCACACAGTTTGTCCATGATAGCCCTGCAGCAAGCAGGCTAAAACCCTGAACTCGGCATGGGAGCCACTGCTCCAAATCCTGATTGTCCAAGCAGTTTAAACACACATAAGACCACAAGCTGCCTTCTCCCACTCCCTACAGGATCTCTCCCATAATGTGGTTAAAACTGTTGAACTTTTCCAGTCATCTGACATCCCTGTTTTCCACTAACATATCTCATTTATCTCAACTAAAAGAGCCACATTCTGAGAATACAAGTTCCCTTCAAATTCACTTATTTTACAAGCTACCAATCATGGAGTGGTTAGGGTTCGAATGGACCTTCAAAGATCATCTAGTCGACCCACCCCCCACCACAGGCAGGGACACCTTTCACTAGATCAAGTTGCTCAAAATCCCATCCAGCCTGGCTTTGAACACTTCCAATGATGGGACATCCACAACTTCTCTGGGCAACCCCAGTGTCTCACCACCCCTATAATAAAAAAATTTCTTCTCTATGTCCAATATAAATCTATCCTCTTTCAGTTTAATCTCAGTGTTGCCTGTTTTCTAGGAAACACACCTATTCACCATAGGTTACTCTTTCACCAAATATCAACTTTGATATATACATATATGAAAGCAGCAGTTCTAAAAAATTCCTGCTACTGAAGCACCTAAGAGCTGATCACAGCATACATGGAAAAGTGTGCTCACCAAAACACACTCCTGCGAAGTGACAACGTAAAACTCACACCACTTCAAACCTTCCTGATTTTCAAAACATACTTCATAAGCTTGGTTTGCCTTTGTGAATTCTATCCTAGGTGAGTCAGACGTGACATTCTTCATACACTTACTCAACTTTCTTTGTTTTTTATGCATCTTCTTCCACCCCTCAACATGTTACTGATGCAGTTTCAGCTCTCAATGCTAGCTCATTTTGTCCTTAATTTGTGTGCCATGCTTACTAAGCTAACAGGTATCTGCTTTCATCCAACCCTTCTTATCAAGACTGAGACAAGAAAATAAGCATAGACAGAAATACACATCTGAAAAGATTCCAGGTTTTGCTGCACTGAAGGATAAAACTAACAAACAAGGAAGAAAAAAACCTCATCACTCTTCAAGGTGAACATTCCCTTCAGCTATTTTCATATGTTCACTGAGCTGAGGTCTCAGTAGGGACACTCCTTCCCAGACTAACTCAGCAGAATAAATTAATCAAATTGAAATATTAAAAAGTGAATCAAGCAAACAAAAATATAGTCCCAATTCAGTAGTGCCTAAATAAGAATGAATCTTGTTTCATCTCTAGATACAGTACCAGCTAAGCCTGCTCTCATGTTTTTCCACCCAGTTCAAACAGGACCAAATATCTGCAGTCAAAAGATAATCTAAATGGGAAATACTATCAGTAGGCAACATGGAATTAAATTCCACTACCAGAAGTCACATTTAAAACAAGTGGAACTTGCTCATCTAATTTAAATGTGGAACTAGTACATAACGGAGCATAAAGAGCAGGAAACAGTTTTAAAGTGAATACTTACACCTAAACTATTTCTTGAAAAAGCTTGTTAACTTAAGACTGGAGCTGGCAGCAAAGATTAAGTTCTGCTCTTTAAAAACACACAGGAACAGAAGTATCATTACTGGCTATCAAAAAAAACCAACAACTCTGACATATGAAAACAGCAACAAATTCAATTCCTTTGGAACACAGGAGCTTAACTTGTCTTCAGTGAGCTTGTCTATTGTAGAAATTTATCTCTGAGCAGAGCAGTTAATTTGAGGTTGCCTTCAGCTATAGTGGATATATTACAAAACCTGAACATAAGTAAATGAGCTGCTTGCTTTATTGTATTTTACAAAACTTCAGTTGCCTGCAACACCTGAAGGCAGCACACTCCAGTCCTGAGCAGAAATATTTTCCTTGCCATCTCTTGATTTTGGAGTTCTCAAACAGCAAAGGCCCCTCTGTTTAGGACTACTTAAATGGAAATATGGTTCAGCCTATAGTCCAACAATGGACTGAAAAACATAGGAACGGAAGGCACAAGCAACAGGGAAAAACCAAAGAGAGAGTCAGTGCATGTGTTAAACAAGGTTCATTCTACGTGTGCAACTGCCACAGCTGGGGTTACAAGCAGTGAAGATACACAAACACGCAGACAATCCTTACCCTCTAAGAAGGAAAGCAGAGCAACCACCTAATCCTGGAGATGCAGCTTTCAAGGATGCTCCAGTTGCTACATCCACCTTCACATACTGCTTCAGAAAGTCTTTCCGTACCGTAGTGCCATTCCTCCCTCTGTGGTATGTAGCAGTCATCAGCTACATTCAGACAAGATACTCAGTAGATCCCTAAGCATCATAAAATAAGCTCTGCACCCACCTACCTGAATTCCAATTGTTTCAATATAAAATTAGTTTCAAGATTCACATTTCCTCACTTAAAACAAAAAATAATAACGAAAAGGTCCGCTTCCTCTCTGTGTAAGTTTCAATTCAGTTTGCCCTCCCAGCACTGCAATCCTACATTTGTAGTCAATGTTTGGAGCAGATGAGTTTAAGGACTAGTGTAGTCTGGAAGTCTATCATGAATGCTCACAGCAAAATCCAGAAACTTGTAAGGTACTGGGTGTGACAGACACACACACAATTACAAGCCTCCCAATAATAAGAGTTTAGGAAGACTGAACTAGTTTCATGCTCAAGCGGAATGGAAAAGAAATCATAGCCACAGAAAGACACCACTTTCCAACAGAATCTAGAAGGCTATAGGATATTCATACAGCCAGGATTGAACACTCTTGCACACACGCTTTTCATTCATTACCCTTCCCCTGAGCAGAAAGCAGTTTTGCTAAAATTCCCTTATACCCTCGGCACCACGTAGTTCTTAAACAAGACTTTGAAACAAATGGCAAGGAACTTAACCAGCAGTAAAACTATCCCTCTTCTGCACGTGCAAGGAACAGAGCACAAAACTCTTTGTTTGCCCAGTTGTCCAGCTCAGCCAGCAACAAAGCCAGAGCAGAACCTGTATTTCCTGAATCCCAAATCCACAGCTACCCCAGGAATCTCACTGTATTCTCTCAAGTTTGGACCAATATCTTTGTCCCCCCAGTTTTCCCTATCAAATCACTCCTATTCAGCTTTTCATCTGACTATGAGAGCTTTAAGGATGTTCTTCTGGATTGATAATACAAAACTGGATTTAGTCCAAACTTTGTAACTTACTACTTCAAAGTCATTTAAGTCTGCAATTTTGTTGCACACTATATATCCAGTCGCACTCAGCGGTATAAACCTTTTTCTTGCATATTAGAAATTTCTTCAGCAGCTACAGTAACGAATGCAACTCCTGAAACACTTATAGCAATGAACAACTCTAGAGAAAACAGCTCATTTCATGTGCCACAGCAGCCTTCAGAGACACATTAGCTTCATTTCCTCAGGACATTTTGACAGATCTGACTTAGCTTCAGCAATCTAGTCTCAGTTCTACCTCATAACTTGACTAGACCAGGTTGCTGGATGAGATTTCCCCATAACCATCCAACAGTGATATCCACAGCTTTTCCTCTCCAAACGTCTCACAGACTGGCAGCAACAATGTGGATTGCTAACAGTACCGAGATCTATCTCAGTGGACCATCATTACTGTGACAAAGCAGCAAATTTTTACTTTTTTTTTTTTAAAAAAGAAAAGCAGAAAGGCTATGGGTTGACAATTCCTCAACTGAGATATCAGATTTTTCTCCTGTAACCTGAGAATCGGTCCCAGCCTCTTTTGTAACCCATGTCTGATTCAAACCAGCTTACTTCAGCAAATAAATCCAGTTCTGCCTAACAACAGAACAGGAGCATCACATTTACATTCCTGCAGTAACATCAAACTACAGGAGAACCACGCCTTGACCAAAGGCTTGTAGTAAAATGGATACACAACTTCTCTCTTTCCTTTCAAGCTGAGAGAGAAGCCCTTTACACTACCAGGCAGAATCAATTTATCCAGAATATAGCTAGATCCCTGCACTAAATACCAGTGTATTTCAAGTGTTCACCTCCCGGGTAGATGGGAGAGAAGGCAGAACTTCATCAGTCCAATATCATAACATTACAGAACATCCCAAGAGACAGGCAGACCTTCAGAACTGCATACTACTTCCACGTGCAACATGGAAGCTCAGGTACGAAAAGGATGATATTATCATGTCACACAAACAGATGTAACAGACATTCTGTCAACCAAATGTGTACTTCTAGGGTCCACCCCCAGCTCCAAAAGCAGCTTAGAGCACCTAGCCATTCACGCCACATTCAACTTCTTCAGCTTTGACTACCTTCATTTATCTTGCATCTCATAAATATAGCTTAAAGAATCTACGGGCATACCATTAAGGCATTTCCAGTTGAAAATCTGCATGTAGAAGATACTACAGAACACAACAGCATTACAATTATGTCCCCATTTGAATTTGGTAGATTTCCCTTTGCATATAAATTAAGAAAAAAAAATCAATAGTGTTAGTTAAAGGCAACAAGCTTTTTACTGTCTTTACTTGTATTTTATTTGCAAAGAAATTACACTACTAAGCACAGGCATTCAGTGATCTAGGAATACACTGAGCTTTTTAACAGCTATCCAAAGATTCCAGGTAAGTGATCAGAAATAATGTATTAAACACCCTTCTACAAATAAGAAGGAAGCCTGTAACCACAGATATCTTTAATACCTTAGCCCCCTGCTAAAACACTAATCAGAGTCTAGCAATTGTTCTTCCACAAACAGTTCACTGGCTTAAAGGAAGTGCATCTTGTATTTGTGCATGCGCAAGTCTCCTCATCAGCTGTGGGGCTCCTGAAATGCATCTGCCCCTCCACCTCGCAAAGTCTGACAGTTCTTCAGATTAAAATGGTAATGCAAATAGTTGGCCAAGTAAAACTTGACGAATAATCTTCCTACTCAAAGATTTTTCTTTAAACTATTCCTCAGAATACTATCTAGAAGACAATACCTCAAATAGTTACGTCCTTAGTTGTAAGAGTAACTGCTGGTACAGAACCCTGCCAGCCAAGGACCACTCATAGAAGTACAGCAGCTCGATTAATAACAAAACTAGGTTTACAAGGAGCTCACAAATCGCAAAGGCATGTAATACACAAATCTGTCTCCCAAAATCTTCATGGTTCATTATGCCCCTTGAGAGCAAAGTTATTTTACAGTACCACAATTTTTCTATCAATTTTTGTTTCCAAAATTCCAAGTAACACCTGATTTAGGGGTTACATTTACTTACTCACTCCCCCTCTTCCCAATAAAGAACCTAAAGGTACATTCTGAAAAGCACAATAAAATTCCTTTTTATACTGTTATAAACACAGCTAACAAAATGAAACTCAATAATCTTTCAGCTTTTTTCTACCAAGAAGTCAAATAGACTGGCAACAAACTGCTTGTGGTGACCTAATACTTAATTAAAAGATTAAGAACACATTCTTTTCTCACAAGGTATGCAGCATAAAGCTTTTCTGTCCTTCTTCACCACACACAATTTTATTCCAGATGATTAATGGTGATTTTATTTATATAAACTCCTTTACCTGCTGTATGTGCCCCCTATATTTCCATCTGAAATTATTACACATTACTGTGCAAGGACACCACATGATGGTATTACTCATTAGGGCGGAACCCTGTGTGGCTTTGCTGAATCAGAAAAGGAAATATATATGCTTTAACAATTACTTTGCAGAGTGTTTATAAACCACGAATGTAGCTTTATTTTAATGTTCAGAACTGACAAGGCAAATCAAGTTGAACACATAAGCACATCTCTATGTCTAGATTAAGCATGGTGCTAACATGTGACACTGCACAACTGGTAATACACAGCCTCTCAGAAATCCAATGCCACAAACTCAGGGAATAAAACTCACCAATCATTTCAGTCACAGCTTCATCGGCTGCTAGCCTAAAGCTGTCAAATGGAGCAAGCACAAACACATACTTTAGGAAAGGGCTTTCACGTGATCTAGTAGACAGTTATCATGAACGCTGATCTCCAGAAACATATACCAGACTAACCAGGAGCTCACGACTGTTTAGTTATTACTAGCTTCCATGATACCAACCACCAACAGATAAGTAGCTTAAGTATATTCATATTCAGACCATCTTCCATCTGAATAACTGACTATTTATTGGATAGGACTCATTCTTCTGTTTTCCCAAATTATAATGTTTCACTGGTGTAAGAGTTTTTGACACAAAATGCAGCTCAGAAAATATAAACTCAAAATCTCCATTTGAACTCAGTCAGTTAGTTAGAAACTATAATACTACTAATGCATCATGTTATTTTGAAACAATCTACTTTCCCTTCCAGAAAAGAAGATCTGAACCTAAGCCAGAGCAATGATATTCTGTGCCCCCTTTGATATACTTCTGCATTTCAAGTACACTGCAAGCTTAAAGGATTCTGAAAAGACCTTGTAGCCCTCACATAGAAGGAAAACAAAACAAAACAAAACAACACAACCTCAACCAAGTCTGGACACAAAAGCTGTTCTTTAAAAATTTCTGAACCACAGGAAAGACAGTATTTCTTAACATCCTTCCCGTGCAAGCAAGGATTTGGGATAAATCTGATCACTTAAGAGAGGGAAAAACCCCAATGCTCAGCTTCTCTTAGAGATCTCAATACAAGACTACACTGACTGCAAAAGGTCATTAGGGACACAGAACATGAGCTTATTCAAACCAAGTCAGAGGGTCAAAGCATTAACCAATGCACTTGCATACCACAGAGGATTACCTACCTAAGTAGTTAACACAGAAAAACTGAGTTCAGGATTGTATTAATCAAGTGCAATCCCAACAATTGATTGCAGAGTGGTACATGCTGTAAGATCAATAGCATTGTGTTCCTAGTTATCAGAGCAAGCATACACAATACAGTGCAGAGAAACCAACCTTCAATACACATTAGAAGACCTACTTTCCCAAACAAGAAAGGCAATTATAATTTGTAAACAACCCTTCTTTGCCTTTCCTTCAAACAACAGTTTTCAAAAACATCTTCCACAGCTTTTCAGTTACAGCTCCACTAGACCTTCTTTACATTAACATCGATCCGAATTTCACTGACCATTTTTCAATAGATAGTAATGCCTTCAGGTAGGGATCCTTGTAAAATGACAGCTGAAGCTCTGGACTTTATGACTGAAAAGACTGTTAGAAACAAAATGCCAGAGAAATCTGTATGGAAGTTCTGTCTAAGAAGTAAAACTAAATTTCTCACAGATCAATTTATCAAAACATTCAACCGCACACCAACCGTAAAACACAGAAAAAGACTTGATGCCAAAAATTTATGATACAGGGACTGGACACTGACAATAACACTGAATGTCTGGAAGTATCAGTCCCTAAAGTTTGTGGAAGCAACAGGAAACCATAAGCTTACACAATTAAAAAGGAGGAAGATGAGTCAGGTGATGCTTTCTGTGGTATTATAGCACTTCTGCCACCAGCATAAGCCAAAAGAGTTCTGGATGTCAGTGTGACAGAGTTAGATGAGGTGGTCTCCCAGATTGGTCCAGAAACTTGACTCCTATTCTGTTAGAGATTTGTGTCTCTATGGGAATACGTACTGCGCATTGCAAAACATCATGTGAACAACGGAGAGGGAGCTCTTCCACGTGTTTTTGATGATTTTTCATTATTAAGATTTTTCTGTCCATCAACATAAACTATGCAGTAAGTCTCCCAGTTGATCAATATATTCTCTATGCTGATCAGTATATTCTTAAAATATTCTGAAAATTTAAGTTCAATTTATTAAAAAGAAACTAACATTTATTCATTCACATATCTGAGATTTCTTTGGTTTTCCCTTTTAAGTTTCAGGTAGCTGTTTCAGCTTTCATTTGACTTGTAGAGTGTGTCTACTTGTAGAGGCAACTTCTTCCCTGAATCCTTTTCTCCACAGTGCACTCATAGGGAAAATAAAGTAGTACTGTACTTTTAGGCCAGATGCAGCCAACGAAACAACAAAGGTGCAATCGCTTTCGGTTTTGTTTCTGAAACTAAAACTGCAAGCTTGAAAAGGCTAAGTTTAAAGACTACATCTTTTCTCTCCCCCTATCCTTAAAATTAAGGTTTTGCCTAAAAGGTTTAAGTCAGCCAATTGCAATGGTGATCTAAAGATTCTTCACTGCCACTTTTGAATCACAGGCCTGTGTGTACAGAAAACTGAAGTCACTAAGTAGCGGTACTACTGCGGTCCTGCAACCTAACACCATCCTGCACATGGCCTTGAATAAATCGTTCCAACTCTGCTATGCTGCTGCCACACGTACCATCTCAGTCCCATTCCCTTCCCCACAGCTAGTGGGGTGCTACACACACAACTCTGTTCTGTGTGGAGAAAAGAAGAGGAGGTGGCCAAAACAATATTTTGCCCTCTTCCGTGAAAACTGCTGTTGCAGAGCAGAGATGCCAGGTAAGCAGGGTCCCTAGGAAGCCAGCAGTTGCAGGAGTGCCTGTGCAGGAGCAGAAAGTCCTATACCCCGAGGATTATAAGGGAAAGAAGGCAAGGAAGAGGCCCCAGCTGCAGTACAGCCTCCTTTTCCTTAACAGCCTAGATCACAGTTGGAGCAAGATTCCCCTCACCAAGCTCCCACAAAAGCCTCCTAACCCCATAACCGGCTGTGAGACGCACTATGCCCTCTATCAGTAGCACAGCCACTGATGTTCAATCACCGTCACAACTCAGCTGTTCCCTAACCTAGCAATACTCACTTGTCATTTACGAATATCCACCTCAAAGTGCTCAAAGACAACATTAATGCATTTTTACTGAATCCAGGATAGCAGCGCTATTAGTTGCACAGCTAAATGCCAGAGTTCATCTCCTTATCTCTATTCTAACGAGACAACACCAACATAATAAGATTTCTGTAAGATTTTTGGGTTTTGGACTTGTTTGGAATTTTTAAATTATGTAGGGAATGAAAACATTTGATAAGGTGATTACTCATTTCCATCTATTGTAATTTATTTTACTAATCAAAACACCAAAGCAATCCTGACTTTCCCTTTAAAATCTTAGATTCTGAGCCATCAAAACTCAGGAAAACAACTCTTGAACTATACTAAATAGCTTCATAAAAGCATTAAGTATTTTACTTCCAGTATGCACTGAGCTGAACAGAACACAAAGCATTATCAAGAAGTTAGAAACTACAAAACTAAAGCATACTTACACCAGTGTATACATCCATGGTATGTTTACATCCCAAATGCAGAGAAAGATATGATCCTCTTCCCCATTCAAAAGCAGAACAGCTAACTGGAAAAGATCCAGAAATAGGTAATAAGCATAAACAGAGATGTGGAAGGCTACAACCCAAGAAGTAAACAGGACTTTGGCTCTTCAGCCGAGAAGAGGACGGAACCAAAGAGTGACTATAGTAGAAATCTAAAGTCACAGGTGGCATAGGGAAGATGAGTACTATGGCTTTCACAAGGCAAGAAACAGAAGTTAAAAATCTACCTGAATGCAGGCTGGACTAAAAACATACACACACGACCCCAAACAAATGCAAATGTTTTTGGTTTTTTGCATAAGACTTAGTTACTGTGGGGAGGAACTTATTTCCAAATATCACGGACACTAACCGTTTACTCAGATTTCAATAGCCATCAGCTCTCAGCAGGCAAATTAATCACGGGCTATTAATCAGAAAGGTATTCCCTTGACTCAGGCAGTCCCTGAAACAGCCGGAAACCAGGAGACCTGACGGAGAAGAGTCTCACCCCGCCTGCCTGACCTCTCTCTGTCAGCCAGGTCTAGCCCAGGACAGAGCGCCTGGACTCCGTCCCTCCGAGCTGACCGTGCAGGGTCCCACCTCCGTTAAACGGTCCCTTCAAAAGCAGCAGCGAGACGCCGCGGAGGCGGAGCAAGGCCACACGCGAACGCGGCCACCGCCGGGGGAGCGGCCCCCAACCCTGAAAGCCCCCCTCCCTGGAGAACAGCAGCCCCCCAGCATTTCATATCTGCTGAATCACGACGCAGGTGCGGAGGGCCCCTCCCCCGGACC
>NW_010105461.1:89280-117280 GCF_000699245.1 Pterocles gutturalis | reverse complement strand
GGCCCCGCTGCCTCCCGTTCCTGATGAACAGTCAGCGCTGGCACGGATGGCAGGTTCCTAGGCGTTGAAACCAGGCGTACGCTCCAAGCATAAAAACTAGATCCCGTTTACAGTTAACAACCCTTAGCATACAAGATTGTTACAATCTGATACTGTCACTCTGTTTGTTTCATCCCTGTGTATTTCCAAATAATCCACGCCACTCCACCCTCCGGGGCAGCTGACAGAAATACTAGCTACAGGGCCTCCTGCATCCAGGCCATTACTAACGGGGTAATTCAGAGACAGGTTCTGAATCTGAGCGAAAGAAAAGAAGCTTTGAATCTTGATTTTCTGCAGGCTCACTTCTGATGGGAACCTGAAAGTCCTTATGCCGGTCTCTGGCAGTGCCTGTATACACACAGACTGGAGCAGGTTTAATAGGTGAGATAGAGGAACTGGGGCACGCAGCTGGGCTGACTGGGAGAATTGGTTAAGGTGCTGAAGTGAGACTGTCCGTATAAATAGGAAGTGGCCTTCAGAAGGAGGCAGTAGTTGGTTTGGTTGGGACTACTAAATAAGTTGCCAGTCCTCTGCTAAGATGTGGATGTCTGTTCCTTGTGTTATCCACTGGAGTTTTTCCATAGATGCAGAAATTATGTACATCTGTGTGTGCATCTGTGCGCAAAGGATAAGAAAGGACTCCCACGGGAATGTCCATCAATTCATGGTACCTCCTCCCATGAAGGAGGGACTAGGAACGTCCTTGAACAAGGGAGCTGAAATCCTTTCTTTCAATTTTTGTTCCTCCCATACCAAAAGGCTTACAAATTCAGCTTCACAGGCACCAACGACTGATCTTGTCAATTGCTTTTAAGTTACTTAATGTTGTCATTACTTGTTTTCCCTGCCTGCTAAACAGACCTAATGAAATGTACCTCATTTGTCAAAAGTTCTTAGTGTTACTTCAGTAGTTGTAAAAGTGTGGGTAGGACACGATCTGAGTCATAACACCTAACTGGGATGAAGTCTGACCTCACCAAATTCAAAGCAAGCTCTAATTGAATGAAGGATCAAGGCTGTATCATGCCTGTGCCAAAACAGCTAATGTAATTAGTCATTTCTTGTTTAATGCTTTCAAAATGAAAAGCAGTTCTATTGCTCAGCATTGTTACAATAAGTGGTTTTCAAACACAAGAAAAATAAGATTGGAGAAAGAAAAAAATCCCCAAAATATTCAAGCTTACATTTTGATTCAGAAGCAACATAGAATAATGCTGAAGGCAATTAAAATCAATATGAATTTATATACTTTTCCTGGAATGATTGAGGTTCTATACCTGTCTGTGGTGAAGTACTATTATAGCAAGTATAATTCCAAGAAAAAAAATGAAGCAGTGGTGAATATTTTCAGATCGAATTGCCATGGCACAGATCCCTTTTAAATAGTTCAGTGGGTGACATAAGCAAAGATGCAGCACAGGTAGCTGTCTAACCTTCCTGTGCCTTAAATGAATTGCCAGTAAGCCTCTAACAGTGTCTGCCTTTTCCTCTGTCTTTCATTTTCTCAAATCAAATAAAAAAAAAGCCAAGTGTGAAGCACTAGTCTTGCATACAGTTAGTTGAACCACTTCAGTGAGCAAAGCAGAATCTCCCTTTACCCATCCCCACATAATATTCAGCCAATTTTCTAACAAAACCCATTTGGAAATCCTGTAGACTCTGATTAACCTGATTCTCCAGGTCAAATCTTGTGATTGTTTAAACAGGCTCCTGACTGGTCTCCTCAATGGAATTTCAACTAATCACCCCAGCAGCGAGTCTTAGCCCACTAGTTAGACTCACCCTGTCAGAAAATAAAATTATATTTCAGCATGAAAAAATAATCAAAACAACCTCAGATTTTTAGTATCAACAATGTCCACACAAATGTCCAGAAACCAGTGATTTTACTTTTATTTATTTTGTAGGGGGCACAAAAAATCAGAGGTGGAAAAAAGAAAAACAAAAAAACAAACAAACAAAAATAAACAGAAAAAAACCCGAGGAACTGCTGATGGATAATTTGTGAAGAGAAATATGTTGAATTCACTGGAAACAGACTGAACCTCTGTATGTGATCTCTCACCTTTGATCAGCTGAACATGAAATCCATTGTCACCCACCTTTTCTAGCACTGAAGCATAATTTTACTCTCCTGAATGATCAGTGTGTGGGTTGTTTCACAACACATCCTGTCGCATGGCATAACCAGCAATGACTGACATTGGTAGACATTGCAAATCCCAACAGCCACCAGAGGAGATTAACTCGGGGAAATACTGTCAAGGATTCAAGAATTTTTTTTTAATCTGAGAAAAAAACCCACTAATCCCCCAAAAGATTTAACTGGCCCCAGTAATAGCGTCTCTTTGCCTTTAAGAGAGCAATAGTATTTATGTTTTGGGCTCTTGTATCAGAATATGTTACAGTAAAGAAGGAACAGTTTTTAAGCCCTTTCTTTGAACTAGTATCCTGTAAGCTTGAGCTGCTCACTTCTGCATTTGGGAATGGGGGGTGGGGGGGTGGGGGAAGAGGCTGAAGAGCCAGGAAAAAAAAAGAAATTTCTGTTCTGGCCATGGAGGAAACAAAGTGTGACTTCCTCCTCCTTGTTTTTTATCAGAGAGGAATTTTTGGAGAACAGTTCATTGTGCATCAGGTTGTTGGGCTGGCATCTCCGGCATTGCTGTCACTCCACTCAGTGTAGCAGAACACTGATTCCTGTACAGGGAGCTGAGTAGGGAAAAAAAAAAGCCAATATTCTATTAGACAGAGAAGAGCAGAGGTGGAAGAGCTGCAGCAAGCTTAGCACCTGGTGGATTTGAGCATGTGCATGTGTGTGTGTGTGCGTCTGTGTGTGTCTGTGTGTGTGTCTGTGTGTGCGTCTTTGTGTGTGTGTGTGTCTGTGTGTATCTGTGTGTGTGTGTGTCTGTGTGTGTGTGTGTCTGTGCGTGTGTGTGCGTGTGTGTGTCTGTGTGTGTCTGTGTGTCTGTGTGTCTGTGTGTGTGTGTGTCTGTGCGTGTGCGTGTGTGTGTCTGTGTGTCTGTGTGTGTCTGTGTGTGTGTGTGTCTGTGCGTGTGTGTGTGTGTCTGTGTGTGTCTGTGTCTGCGTGTGCGTGTGTGTGTGCGTGTGCGTGTGTGTGTGTCTGTGTGTGTCCGTGTGTCTGTGTGTGTGTCTGTGCGTGTGTCTATGTGTGTCTGTGCGTGTGCGTGTGTGTGTCTGTGTGTGTCTGTGTGTGTCTGTGTGTGTCTGTGTGCCTGTGTGTGTGTCTGTGCGTGTGCGTGTGTGTGTCTGTGTGTGTCTGTGTCTGCGTGTGCGTGTGTGTGTGCGTGTGCGTGTGTGTGTGTCTGTGTGTGTCCGTGTGTCTGTGTGTGTGTGTGTCTGTGCGTGTGTGTGTGTGTCTGTGCGTGTGCGTGTGTGTGTCTATGTGTGTCTGTGTGTGTCTGTGTGTGTCTGTGTGCCTGTGTGTGTGTGTCTGTGCGTGTGCGTGTGTGTGTCTGTGTGTGTCTGTGTCTGTGTCTGCGTGTGTGTGTGCGTGTGCGTGTGTCTATGTGTGTCTGTGTCTGCGTGTGTGTGTGTGTGTGCGTGTGTGTGCGTCTGTGTGTGTCTGTGTGTGTGTGTGTGTGTTAAGGGAGGGGCAGCTATTCATCAGCTGTTCACCATAAATAACTTCCAATTTCAGGATTTTCTCAATTACTAACTTTTTTCTCTGCTCTACCCATAGATTTAATTTCTATAATCCAGAAAAAGAGATCTGAAAACAATTTTTTTCAAGTGTTACAGGACTTGTCTTTAACAGACTTAGTTTACTGAAATCCGTCAGCTAGTACTTCTGCATTTGCTCATCAGAGTTAATGGGTTCCTGCCGTAGAACTTTGTCTTAATTCAGCACCAGCATTTGTCTCAGCTTGGAAGGAAGCTACTCCACCTCATGCAGGCTGGCTGTAAGAAGAGCTCTCCACCAGGTGTAAGATCTCAGGACAAAGTGAATTCATTTGCACCTGCTTAAAGCTTTGCAAGCTGTACAGAAGCTATGTCAGTGCTGCGTGCACTTATCAAATTTACACTGAATGTAGCTAAATTGTTTTGAAAGTGCACCACAGTGTGAAGTCCTTTCCAGCTCTGCTTGCTATTCAGAAATAAAAAGTAGAAAAATGGTATGTATTTGTGACAATTAATAAAGTACAAAACAAGAAAAATATTTCTCTAAATAAGACATATGCAGTCATGGCAAAAGGAAAAAAAGACTTGGTATGCAGATACACATATAGATATACTTAACTTTAAGGGTGTTAGAAGATAAGTTAACAATGGGGCTAGAAGATATATTTAATACTAGAGGAACTAGAAGTAAAAAAATGGATGGTTAGGGCTGCATTCCAAGTCTAAACAGCAATATATCGGCTGTTCAGCTCTGATGGATTTCTCTAGTGCAGTACATGCAGTACTCTGAAATCTCTAAAGGGAGCTGTTATAATCCAAGTTGAATCCATCAGGTTAGGTGCCTAAATATCTGACAAAGAGGCAATGATATAAACTTCAGTTTCTTCTCCATGTAAATAAGCTAGCAATAGAGATTGCAGGAAAGTCTTATTGGGTTTGTTCTTTCCTGCAAAGATGCTCATGCATGCCCAAATGGATTTGTGCAAACTTTCCTCCTCAGTCACTTCACCAGCCGAGAGCATAAGGGCAGCCACACTGATCCCACCTGTTCCCTTTTGCCCACTTAGTCTTGACACTGGCCAACAGCAGGTGCCTAGGAAACTTGGTTAGAACAAGTTTGATGCTTTATCCGCAAGCACAGATACGTGACGCAGGTTAATCTTGAACCAAAATGTCAGTTTGCATGCATCAGTAAATAAAATAAATTACTTCATCCATAGAACAAAGCTTTCCAAGTCTGTGGGATACCGACTCATGATGAGTACTCGTTGGAATATCTTCTGGGAAAAGGGGCTCTTCTGGAAAAGGGGGCTGGGATCCCCGACAGGGCAGCACTCAGACCCCACAGCAGGCTCCAAGTGGAGCTGTCATGGTTTTCTTTCTGGTTAAGAGGAATTAATTGCATTAAATGCAAGGCTGTGGTCACTGTAAGGGATGTCACCCCTAGATGCACATACACAACAACAACAAAAAAAAAAGAGCTGTGAAAACAGAACAATGAAATTCCTAGGAGGTTCCATAGTGATATTTTAGTAATGACACTTCAAAATTTTGGGGTTCATCTGTTTCTAGTCTTGTCAAGACTCATTCAGTATGTGGTCGGGATTTGGAATTTGTTCATATCCCACCGCTCAGTAATAAAACTTTATCTCACCTATTGGAGGCATGGTACCAAAGTCTTCCTTCACACAGCAGGTCAGACTAATATATGTGGACTGTCAGCCACGCTTTCCTAGTGAATAAAATCAGTAGAGAGGCATCCACATAAAAATATCTCTTACAGTGAAAATCTAACTTCTTACTACAAAAAACACTGACTTTTATTTGTACTAGTCCTAACCAGAATGTTTTATACTAGCTAAAAATGCACCTTCATTTACTCTTTTATTTTTATCCCTCTATTTTTAGAGATTCCAATAGCTCTAGCTCTTTTTCACCCATAGTGTCAATTGATGTCAGCTAGAACAGCAGCTGCTCAACAAACAGGCCATATACTTCAGAGTCTGACTGAGGATTTAGGTGTCTAATATTGGAAATGTAAAACATAAGAATCTTTTTCCATGCCCTTGCTGCTAAATCCTGCACTGTATGCAAACACTCAGCAATTTACAGCTTCCATTCTCAAAAACTGGAGCAATTTAGCTGTAGAACTGTAAGCATTACAAAAGAGTAAATCAAGCCTGTTAAATGCCAAGGGATCTCTGCTTCCACTGAAGCAGCCAGGGACCATGGGAGGAGAAGTAGAAACAAGAGAAACCATCCACGCATAGGTAGCATGTCACAGATTATCATATAGCTCATACAGCTTTGACTCGCCTGTGAGTCGTATACAAGAACAAAATGTAAACATGGGTCCTACGGAGAAACCTTAGAAATTCCAGTCCACTTCCTGAAGAGACTTCTCTCACAGTATCTTGGTTTAGCTCCTGGATTATTAATGTCAGAGGGTCCTAGTGCACCAGAACAGAGTAGTGAAACATCTTGTTACACCAGATCCAAAATCCTTATGGGGTGTCTGCTGAAAGATGATGCAGGAAAAAGAATTTTGGAGATCACCAAATTTCTCCGAAAACAACAGAGATGATAAAAAATGTTAACAGAGGACCTGGCATGAGACTATCAATAGAAATAGCTCTCTGGATGACCCAGATTTAATTCAGCTTTACTGACTTCACAGATTATTTAAATCAAAAGGCAATAGAATGCTTGTTAAAATACAAATTTTAATTGATTTTATAGCTGTTTCTATTTATCCATTAAACAAATCATTCTTCTCTCAGAATTCTGAGACCTTCTCTGATATTTAAATGATTGACTTCATTATAGAGACATATACCAACAATCACAATTAGTGAATGATTGCACCATCTTATCATATTGATTATAGATTAATTCAGTAACATATTTTTATGTAACTTAGGGTGGTTTTCTTTGTGTTTTTTATTTTTATTTTTTATATATCTCTGTCTGTATCTTTAGCAAAGATTGGTCAAAGCTGAAATGGCCTTAGTTCTGAAATACTTTTAGACTAACTGAGATATTGCACCATTTACTTCATGTCTAGGTATGTGGCCAACAGCTTGAAATGTAGCTCTTACAATGGGAACCAGTATCCCCTCAGATCAACTGGCAGGTGATCTCAGCCTTGTTTCAGAATTTCCAGATATAATTACAGCAAATTTGCTAAGAATGAATACACGTCAGTTTAGTTTAATTCAGACATTTTAAGTCCTTAACTCTTGGAATGCATTTTGCTCAGCATGCTTTCTATACCCCATTATCCTGTTTAAACTGTTAAAAACCTTGGCCACTCTTATAGCATAAATCAACATGCCAAAAGGCTATTCAAATCAGCTAAACCTATTGTTGAAATTCTGTGTAACCTTTAGAATAGTGAAGTTCTTTGTTCATGGATTTTTATATGGAAAACCACACAAATATTAAAAGTTTGTGCTCACACCATGTTCCTAGGAGAAGATAAAAACACTTCACATGCTCTTACATGCAATTTTATTTAGGGGAGACAAAAGAAATTAACTTACCTGGTAATTCCCTTGCTTCTATTCAAATGAATTCCTGTGTTCACTGTGTTAATCTTTCTGTCGTCCTATAACAAAATCTGCAGGTTTGCCCTTCTGACAATTCTGTTGTGGTTCTTATCCATTTTCTTGTTGAAAATATCAGCATAAATTCCCCTCATTCTATTATGGTATCTATAGGTACCCAGCAACATATCTGAAGGTATAACAAAAGACACTAAATATCAACAGCTTTTGGAAAACTCGGTGTCTTGCTGCTTGACCATTGTACTTCTTTGATGTGCACTATAGGAATAAGCTATAAATTTGGCTTCTAGTAGATGCTCCTGGTTAAAAAAAAAAAAAAAAAAAAAGAAGTATTAGCTAATGCTATCTGTACAATTTAAAACATGTTTTATTGGGCTTCCTGTCAAAGATATTCTTAATTTGTCTTGGATGTATAAGAATATCTGTGTGGAATCCAAATCAACTATGATTTGAGAATACAAAACTTTAGAAAATATGAGTACAATCTAATTTTGAGACAAGTAGCTAGACTACCTAGGTGGAGCAGGCAAATAACACTATAGATGAAATAAAAAATACCTCGTGAAAAAGATTTTCAGGGAAAAAAAATAACTATGACTAATTCAACCTTGATATACAAAAATGTCTGCTTTGGAGGAAATTCAATACAAAGCATGTAGGTTCTCAATTAAAATGCTTTGGGCTTTGTTGAAAACTCCATGCATTTCTTTTTTTTTTTTTTTTTTTTCTCTGAAAAGTTTATATTTTCAATGGAAAAATAAAATTGAAAATCTCTATTAGATGTAAATATTCTCTCTCCCATAGTGGATAAAATGGGTAAAAACTAGGAAATATAGCTTTCTATGGAAGAGAGAAAAGTTTTGTAAACTCAAAATAAAGCTTTACCAATAAAAAATAAATGTGCTTCTTTCTTCATCCTTTTTTCCCTCAGAAGACACGAACTTCATTAGCTGTCATCTGACACCATAAAATGTGACCTGAGAGCTAGCAGAATTAAATGCTTGGAATACTTCCGTGAGAAGCAAGAATTAACACACTTTATTTTCCCTTTATTTTCCCAAAACTTCAAATATTGCTGTTGGTAGCTTCTTAGTATGTAGTTCTTTTTCATTTTCAAAACATAGCCACAAAAAGAAGGTTGACATTAATTTTAATTTTCAAGAATACCATTAATAAATATCACTTGCTTTAAGGATTTGTTTTGTAACAAAGGAAAACTAACATTTGGAAACACAATCTAGTTTCATTTACTCTTTGGAAGAAATCTCAACAGAAACTTGAACTGTTTAAGAAAACATGGCAGTTCTAACCTGCCACTACTAATCCAGTATTTTGAATATTACCAGTCAGTACAAGTCAATTGAGAAAAAAAAATGCATAGAAAAACTGAATTATTATTTATGCTTGCAATAAATAACAAAATACTCTTTAAGATGGTACAGATCCATTTCTTTTTCTGCCCACCTCCTTGTCTGTCTCCCCAGAAAAGCTCTAATCAGCTCTGCAACTGGTTTTTCAACACCACCAAATGCGTTCCCTGGACTCTCTCTTTGAAGTTTCTGCTGGGACCTTCCCTGTCCCTCCCTCATTTCACACTTCTGGGGATAAAACAACCAGAAGTTTGTGTGGACTGACATTTTTTCACTGTGAAGAGACCTGTTAACCACAGGAGTTACTTAACTGGAACCTGCAATATTGAGTTCTTGCTGAGGAAGGTGTATGTACACCTTGCAGTACTCTCTGTTTTGCTGAGGATATGGAAAGCCTTGTGTCAACCTGAAGCCCATTGCCTTGTGACGCACGCTTATTGTGTAAGCAGTTAATTACATGGGCTAAGCCTGCATGGGAGGAAGCTGCAAACCACTGCTCTTCACATCACATGTACAATTTATGGTATATAATTTTCTCTTTAAAGGTGCATATAGCCCATGGGAACTGGTCCCTATGGCTGTGTCTAACCGAGCTGTGGGAAGCATGTAAATGCTTGCAGTTCAAGTGTGAACAGTAGTCACACTCCATGGCAGGTTGATATACAGTACGCATTTGTTCCACTGTATTATTTCGTGCTGTGGATGGAAAAGTAAACTTGACAACACAGCTTCTAAATTCAGATTATTAGAGAGAAAATATCCCCAATGTGCACCCAACAGACCAGCCAAACCATAGCCTTATAAGCCAATAGCCATCAACTGCATGCATACCTTTGCAGAGACTGCACTGTAAATTGTATGGGTGTTCCTGAAAGGCAACCAGAGTGGCTAAGGCAGCGATGCATCCAGATGTGCTCAGTTACAACTACAAGGCTCTGGATTGTTTGAAAAGAAGCCAAAAAATAGGAAAAAATATGTTATTACTAGAAAAAGATAAGATATTTATTTTTCCCTATCCCAGAGAACATTTGCATCACACTGTGTCTCATCTTTCAGAGAATGCATTATTTAGATTTCCAATATTACAATGCTGAGGCCATTTTATATTCATGTTCACTTTTAATAAACTGTTGCCTCCTGGCACTGCACATAACCTGAACACCTATGTACCAGGTGAAGAGAGAAAAAGCTGCATCAGTTGTGTATGCTGCCTGATCTGAAATTGCCCTGCTCCTTTTTGGAACACTCCTGCAATGCCAAACAGCCAAGTAGTGGCACCACAGGCACAGGTTCACCGTTGCCTTTCATGCACACTACCCTGCTTGGGAGCAGTGAGATAGATCCTTTTCTGGGGATGCTCTGATAAGAGTCCTGACAGAAAGAAAAAGCAGTTTATTCTTAGAATAAAAAACTTCTCCAAATCATAGCAGGTATATGTGTTTTGAAGAAATAAAAAGTAAAAAAATTGTGTTCTAATTTCTATTTGATTGAAGAACAGTAATTCTTCAAAGTATTTAAACTAGCATATCGGGTAGAAATTTTACAGTTCTTTTCCAGAGTCCTGTTGTGTTTGTGCTAGCAATTCTTGTTTCTTTATGTACAAACTAGTGTAATCAAATAGTCTGGGGACTTTGAAGTTCTCACTTCAGGTTATTTTCTCAGGAAGTCAACCTGTTGTTTCATGTTTATTTCCTTATGCAAAACTAATGATAATAATAGATTTCTGTGTCTCATAAACATGAATTTATGTTTTCAACACTTCATTGAATAAGAGAATATTCCATTTTAGAAATACAAAATCAAGAATCACAAGTTCATTTTTTTTAAATGCAAATATGTATTGCTTCATTCAGTACTGCAACTCTAGTAAACTCTTAAGGAGTATTTTAATGTTTAAAAATGAAGACTAATGTCTAATGGGATTTCAAAAGTCTCCCCAAAATCAAGGATAATTACGAACAGAGAGCTAATGCTACCAAAATGAATTTATTATTTAATATTCCTATTGGTCACAAATCTTGTGCCAAAAGATTTACATAACCAAGCCCTGTTTCCCATTTTAAATCTTCAGAGGCACACTGAAAGTTTGTGGTTTTGTGTCTACAGAGAAGCAGGTGTGGACCTCTCTGCTGTATGGACTTCTATCTCTGATAAAAGGAATCCTTCTTCCTTCCCTGTGTGTCTTCATTTGACACCTAGGCAACTCATAGATATTGGTAATTAAATAAATGTCTATACATATATATGTATGTATCTTGTTTTGATCCACTAGGATTCTTTTCAACCACTGGCTATATACCAGAACTGCAGAGAATAATCTGCTCGAATGATGTTTTCTTCTGCTTGCCCACAAACCACAAAATTGAATACAATTAGTACTATATCAGCTGCCAAAACCTATGATTGAGAAAAGTGTTATAGTTTCAGCAGTCATAAATGCTTCATTCAGTTGTGAGGCTGAAGATGAAAAAGTTAAGAGAAGACAGGGAGTACACAGAACCTACTCTAAATCATATCCAATGTAGCTTAAGAAAAGTAGCCTTTGCATTTCTGTGAAGATACTAGTCTCTATCTCTATTTTCACTTTTTTACTTTAAGACAACTTTAAACTGTCCAACATTAAAACAGTTATCACAGGATGTCTCGTGCACCCTGATCCCCAGCCTTGTATACTGGAATATCAGGGATTTCCCTGTTCCTGGTGGCATACTGAGGATTTTGGTGTGGAGAAATTTAACTGAGCTTTGACACAACTAACCAATAAATAGCGCCAGGCTAAATAAATGTATCTTGGTGCAATTGTTATTTTACCAAAAAAATGGGGTTCACCTCAGGTGTCTAAAATGTTAGTTCATAGAATCATAGAACGGTTTGGGCTGGAAGGGACCTTAAAGATCATCGAGTTCCAACCCCCCTGCCATGGGCAGGGACACCTCCCACTAGCCCAGGTTGCTCAAAGCCTCATCCAACCTGGGGCATCCACAACTTCTCTGTTCCAGTGCCTCCCCACCCCCACAGTTGTCTCATATAGTCCCACATTTCACTTACCTTAGATGTTTATTGTAGCTTGGAATAAATTTCCCCTGGAACACACCTACCACTCTTTAGTGATGGCAGATGGAGTTCAGGGCAATTGCTTGGAGCAGATTCATAACTTCTGGATAACTACATTGAGTGAGCTGATTCCACTCCAGATCTGCACTCTTAGACTATTGTGCTTTAAAGCTGGCTGAGCGTGAGATGAATAAATAACAAAATAATGCTATTTGAGCTATTTTTAATTTGAAGTAGCTAATGTCCACTACTTAGTCCCTGTACATATGAGTTTTGACTATTTGCCATTTTGTCTGTTCATACAGTATCAGGGCAAATTCTTTTCACAATAAAGTGCAAATGAATTAAAAAAATAAGAGCAGAAAAAGCATAGGCTCATCAAGGAAGATCTTCAGTGTGGCAGTGGTTTAATTTCTGTTGGCAAGTGTAGAAAAAGCTTCTCTCTTTGAATTTTCCTTCAGCTTGCTGGACTTGGTTTTGTAGCCTTCTTCAAGGTTATCTTGGTAGAGTTCTTATTTTCTTATATTTGAGAAAAAGCTTTTTGAAATCACCACTACTTCAGAAGATTTTAGCTTATTTGAAGAAATAGCAATAACTAATTAATATGGTTTGTCTAAATAATTGTGAAAAATACATTCGTGGGAATGCTGGAAATTGTAAACTGGAGGTGTAGACTGAAAAATGTCTCCATCCAGCCACAGTTCCTTCAGTTACAGTTCAAGCCCCCATCCTCCCTCCTGCCTTCCCTCTCCCTTCTCCGCTCTTAGACACAGACAGAGAGGAGGGCTGTGCTCCAGGTCTCCTTGTTCTGCTCTTAGTGAAAATCCTGTGAACCTCCACTGGACCCGTCACGTGCTATAATACTATTACTGAGGGGTATTGAAGCCAAGTGCAGGAGAATCTCTGCTCTATAGGGAAAGGTGTAGACAGCATAGGGACAGACTGGCCGTCCTGAAGTTAGGTGTGATGTAGTCAGCCTAAGCAGGACCAGACAGCCAGGGGAGGGAGCGGTGGAAAGAAACTGTGCTCTCAGCATCACCATGTCTTTCTGACTCTTGACAAACACAGTAACGCTTTAAAGCTGTTGTTAGTTTCTAAAGGTTAGGGAAAATTTGAGGATTACCTCACAAAAGAATAATGTAGTAGAACAAAGTGCTGTTAACACTTTTCATGAGCCAGATTACACATCTTTTGACGACACATTCTTCACTGAAAGCTATTTTTTTAACTTTACAGATATCTTTATAGATACCTAGCTTGGAGAAGAGAAGGCTCTGGGGAGACCTCATTGCAGCCTTCCAGTACTTGAAGGGAGCCTATAAACAGGAGGGGGAGTCACTATGTACAGGGGTTGATAGTGACAGGATGAGGGGGAGTGGTTTTAAACGAAGACAGGGGAGATTCAGGTTGGATATTAGGTGGAAATTTTTCACTGTGAGGGTGGTGAGGCACTGGAACAGGTTGCCCAGAGAAGTTGTGGATGCCCCATCCCTGGAGGCATTCAAGGCCAGGCTGGATGGGGCCCTGGGCAGCCTGCTCTAGTGGTTGGCAACCCTGCCCACCAAAAGGCCCTTTTGAACCCAGGCCATTCTATGATTCTATGATTCTATGATTCTATGTTCTTCTGGTTTGTAACAGAATATTTTAACATTGAAAGTTATTCAATTAAAAAAATCAGTTTTAGTTGAAGATAAACAGAATATGGCTTCCAAAAATATTTTTCTCAAGTCTGTTTTGCTTTTTTTTTCTTTTTTATTTTTTTCTCAATAATTGAAATTAGGGGGAGAAAAAGCCATGTAACATATCTGACCTTTTTCACCAAGTCATATTTTTTAATCTTATTTTAAAATCTTTTGTTTTACCTCTTCTGTACAGTATATCAGCTTCCAATGTTCAGCTAAAAAACTTCTACCCCAAACAAACTTTCCTCTTCAGAAGTTGTTTACACCATATTTACAGTTAAACTACACTTTGTATTTTTATGAAGTTGTGGGTAATTTACCAAAAGTGAATTCCTTCACTACCCTTTTCTATGCTGTCTGCCAGACCATACTCCGAGTTGAGTTTCATGTTCCTAAGGAGTGAATTTAAACATGTGACATCTCTATTATACACATTCTTTTAACTTTGAATCACTCTGGCTTCAATTTGAGGCAGATAGTCCTTCTGAAAGAAGATTAAGGATATTAACTAGAGATAAAAATTGCTGTCTAATGTGCTACAGCAAAAGAGAAGAAAACTCCTGTGACTGCCAACCAGGGAAAGGACTCAGACTTCCAGCTTAATTTAAGAATTACTTACTACAAAATATGCATTTGAGTTATTGGTGGCACTGAATACCTAATTGTCAGTAATGCTGTAACATATGGCTGTATTTGTATATAGTATATTATTGCTTACAATGGGTATTCTGGTCATATTCTCTTGTTATTTAAGTCCTCTTATGCTCCACAAAATCAGAAGTCTCAGTTTTCTATGAGATACTGTTCTTCACTAGCATTTCACTTCATTAACAAATCATTTAGTTTTCTCTCTATTATTACTAGAACAAATACGGAGGCATTCAAGGCCAGGCTGGATGGGCCCTGGGCAGCCCACTCTGGTGGCTGGCAACCCTGCCCACAGCAGGGGGGTTGAAACTAGATGATCTTTAAGGTCCTTTTCAACCCAGGCCATTCTGTGATTCTATGAAATATATGTACATAGATTTTTCCCCAGTGATGACCTCAGTACTAGAGGGTACAAAAAAGAAACCCTATCCAGTTTACATTACAACTTTTCTCTAATGTATATGCCATTTTCGCTGTGGAGCTTCCACTGAGAATGATCATTTTATTCTCTCGGGCACTCTACAAATTAAAAGCAAGTTCCCAGAATTTCTCCAGGATGTAGTCTGAATAATTCAGCATTATCCCCTTCAATTCTGCCAGAACTAACTTACTGAATTCAATGAGAGTTTGTAGGAGCTCTGTAGTTCTGCAAACTAGCTTAGCTTCCAGATCATAGGACTTATTTGTAATTAAGTATAGAAAGTGCAAGTTTGGCTCCATTGTTTATTAAAAATATTAATGTGAAATGAAACATGTTTAGGCAATAGCTAAACCTCAGATACGTTCACAGAACCATACATGATGCCTACACAGCAGTAGCAGTGAGACTGTAACATCTGATGACATAATGAACTGTCAGAATTAATGAAGATTATTTATTCTTCACCCTTTTATTTATTAGATCCTGTAAAGGCTAGATCATATAGAATTGTACATTCTCCATATCATCTTGTAAAGTGAAAGGCAGCAGCTTTCTCCATCTCTGAGAGTTCTCCAGGACATCTGTGGGACTTGTTTCTCCTTCCTATGGCTTATGCAGGTCCTTCTTTTCCTCTCATTTTATCTAGTCAGTTCTTGATTTTCATTTTAGCCATCAAATGAGCTGTGAACACACATACACCCCCAACCCACACACACACACCCCTACACCCTCCCACACCCCCAAAACACACACACCCCCACATACACCCCCAAACTGCCTGGTGCAAGTCAGCCTGCCTTTGGATACAGCACACCTGCATTTATGGGGCACATAGTCCCTCACTAGTCCAGACTAACAGACCACTATAATCAACTGTCCTCTTCAACAAAGTTATGTTCTGTATCACTGTGCTTTGTTCCATGCCTTCATTATTCTGGAAGATTAGAGTACATTGGGTGGTAAGCGACGGACAGTGGTACCACTGGGCTGAGTGATGTATCTTTGTCTTTAAAGATACACTGAAAGGCAGGACTTTGAATTTCCATTTCCCCAAGTATCACTGGTTTCTGTTGCACTTTTAATGTCATTTAAAACAATAGCAAGTTAATGAGCTGTTAGCCTTATACAGTGATTTTACAACACTGAGAATGTGTCCCTCACAGAAGTATACAGAAAATGATCCACCAGAGCATGACATAACCTTTGGAACAGTTACGAGCTGCTGCATATCTATGATTATTTTCATTTTTATAAATATTTAGAGAAATTTAAAATAACTTGGCAGACAAATAGCTACTCTGAAACAATTATGTCTTTCTTTCTAAGGATGTGTTTAAACTTGTTCCAGGGTACCAGCTGGCACTACATTTTTTAAAATAGTTACTTTCACGCAGTGCTCTGAATGTTTGGCATAGGTGTCTAGAAACAAGGCTAATTCTTACTTAACTGACTGTGTAAGCAATAAGTATCTATAGTTTTTATACTGTCTGTATGTATATTTCGTGTATATGGATAGATGTGAGACACTTTTTTTTTTTTTAATTGAGAAATACCTTTTCCGTCATCACCTTCTACTGATACAACTTATGCAGGAGAACCTTCTTAGTAAGAAATTGCTCAAATTTTCTTTTATATGACCAATTTTAGTCCAGTTTCTCAAATCATGTAGCAGCAACAAATCAGAACTTGGTTTCTACTCTTTCCAGAGATCTTCCTTCTTCTGGCCTAGTATTGCTTCCACTATCACTGGCATTGCATTGATCAATTGATTAGGGTTTTTTAGATGTGGATATCTGAGATATAACTTTCTAATGTCATTATTCTTACTGTCCTCTGGCCATATTTTATTTGTGTTTTGTCGGTCCATTCCTACGCTTTGCTTTGAAAGCATCACTAGATTTTGTTGCCACTGCAGAGAGTCTTGTCTATAATTTCTAACTGGATTCAATAGTACATAACAGCATATTTACCTTCAGCTTGTTTTTTTAACATTCCCTAGTAACTATATGTTAACTAGAGATAAAATTGTTTTGAGGCAATCTGTGGCCCTATATGCACATCAAATACCTAAACTGGTACAGCTGAGCCTTCAGGACTACTGCCTTTTTTTTTTTCAGGTACATTATTTCAGTCTTCCTAAATCTGAAATAACTTTCCTCATTGTCTGTGTGACTTCATTTTCAGCTGCATTGTTGTTAAACAGCAGGCTGCTGAGGTAGTAAAATTTGCCTATAGATTTAAATGTATCATTGTTAATGCATACCAACTCAATACGTTTGCCACAGGGGAAAGGTGAAATGCAATCTCTTGTTTTCTTCATGCTGATTTTCTGGCTGAAGCATAATCTAAACTGTCAGTAGTAATGTGCTGTTCTTCTTCTTATACAGTTGCATCCAACATGCATTCAGATTGCCAAAGACAAGGCAGGGACCACCTGCTGTGTGGCCTGAGATTTAGAATGAAGTCTAGGCAGACTGAGAATTCTGCCATTTATATTATACTAAATGAGAATGAGTTTATACACATTGTACAGCACCCCAATCTTAAACTGCCAAGAACCCCTTATATTGCATTAACTGACAAGAATACAAGGTGAAGGAACAATTAAGTATATAGAAAATCCAACCTTTAAGGACTTAATTTTTGGTCCTTAGTATAATCTTGCCTTTATTATTATTTTATGTGATGTCAACAAATAAATTGCACAGAAACTCATAAGGTATTTTCAAGAAGAAAATAATTTCCATAATATTTTTAAAAGTGAGAAAATTCTTATAAATTTGCCTTTTGTGATTCAGAAAACGTGACCGTTTTCTTACTGTTTTAACTGAATGTTTGTTTTAATGCATATATTCATGAAATAAATCTTGGTGTTAACACATTTTAAATGTTGATATGTCGAGGTTAAAAAGATTAGCCCAAATTATGAAATAATTTTCAATAACAAATATGTAGACTATTATCATTATGAGTACATTAGGTTCCTCAAAATGATGCCTGAGAAGGGGTATTATAAAGTTATGCTTCCAGTTCATTCAAGACAACATATGAAACAAGCCACAAATGTGTAAGGCTTCAGACACTGGCGCACAGTCCTCTTTCTGCTTGACATCCTCCTGCTTATGGCTTCGTTCCTTGTCAGTACTAGCAGCACCATAAGAAATGTTAAAGAAACCTTCTGAACAGTACATGTTCCTGTCTGCTTGTCCTGAAAATTTACTGAATGGTGAAATGCCTCATCTGCATGTCATCTGTGAAAGCTGATTTTTATTGTAAACTGGTGCTATTACCTTCGACTTTATGCACCACAGTCAAAACTAAAGTAATTGTATAGAAAAGTGCATTTTTTTCAAGAAATCAAAAATTTCAGATTAAATATTTCAAAGGTACCTAACCAACATTACTTTATTTAAACTATCTGTTATTCAGAAAAATAGAAAGATCGGTTATTTTCAAAATCACAAGCTGACATTCTTTCAGTGATATTGTTTAAGCAGTAAAATGCCTATTTCCAAAATAATGGCTGATAGGGTTTGCCATCTGAGCCATGATATATGTTGGTCTCTTGAAATGGAGGTCTCCTTCCATTAAATAGGAGACAAGTATCTCCTTGTGAAGAACCAAGCCTTAGTATTCTGAATGTTTATCATAAACTTTTGAGAAAAGATCCTTTAATAGCCTTGTTGAGTCAACAATTCATCTTCTGCACATAACTGAGCTTTTTCTTCTGTTGAAACTACTTACAGAATGCTTTTTCCACTGGACAGCATATTTGGAGTAAACACAAAAGGAAATATTTTGTAAATATAGATACCTCAAAGCTATGACTGATGAAATGAAAATAAAATTTTCTGATTTCTCAGAAGAAGCACTAGAACATGACATGAAGAGTCTGGACACTTCAGGTGCCAATGGGATGGTATAATCCTTTTAACAACTTTGGAAGGAGCATCTGAAAAGGATTACTCATCTATAGAGAAATACATCTTTTATGTAAATGTTGACATAGCCATTCTTGTACTGTCAGGGAGATGCACCATTTGTCACTTGATAGTTTATTCCAGGAAGAAGGAGGAACATGAATTTGTTAAGAGAGAGTCATTGGAGTATGCTGGTAGCTAGAGAGCTATTTCTATTGTAGTGAAATATAATAGAGTGATCACTTATATGGATAAATAATTACTTTCCAAGAGTCATTTCCCATAGGCGCTGGCACACTTGTTCCCATTCGTACTGAGCAGTGTGAATGATCAGTTCAAAGGACAAGAATTAAAATATGTTCCTTGGGTTTTTTTTCCACTGTGCTGCTTGGTAGAA
Source organism: Pterocles gutturalis (assembly GCF_000699245.1). Taxonomy (NCBI): domain Eukaryota; kingdom Metazoa; phylum Chordata; class Aves; order Pterocliformes; family Pteroclidae; genus Pterocles; species Pterocles gutturalis. The sequence continues at coordinate 98,541 of NW_010105461.1, read as the reverse complement.
AAGACATTCACACCCTTCTGCACTGCCACTCAGCAGCACATAAATCATGTTACAGCTTGTGTAAGTGTCAATTAGAGATAATTACAACCTCAGTGCCCTGTCTTGCCACTAAAACACTTAGCAGACTTTATTCTGTCTTTACAACATGGAGACTGGGGCACAATCCTGATCCCAGGGACACTGTTATAAATCAGGAGACACTGCACTGAAGCCAGCCAAGTTACAACCTCATAAATATGATGTAAGGCAGGAAAGGCGATCAGATCCTTTGCTTATACGTTGGCTCGGATTTTGCAAATCTTTTAGTTTTTCATCTTACTTTTGAGAGTATTCAAATACCATGATAACTAGAGATAAGTCAGCCAATAGATGTAAGAGAATTCCATTGTTCTTCATGCCAGACAATGAGAGAAAACTAACAGAAGACAATCATGTGGGAAATACTTGTAATTTCCGAGCACAGGAACTTTAAACAAACACCTCTACTTCTGTCATCTGAAGTTGTCCTGAGCTCTGGCTCATGCTTGAGCTTTCAGCAGTGCCACGGTGCAGATGTCCTGTTGTTCCATGGCCTTAGGAGCCAGGAATTCCTATAAAAGCAACAACCTAAATTTTCACTTAGTTTAGGTCCTGCACTTCAGTGAATGATTTCAGTACCCAATTCATACATCTATGATAAAAAATGTGTCCTAAGTTAATTCTTTATTCTCTGCAAGTCTGTCACAGATTTCTAATTCTCTCTTACAGTCCTACTACCAATGCCTCATGGTTCAAAATTTTCTGCGCAGCAGGCAGTCCTTTCCCCAAACCAGCAAGCAAGCAGGTTTGCTGCTGCTCTTAATTTCAGGCAGTTCATTTGGTATTTCTTTGCTTGAAACCCAGGCGACGGTTTTTGCACTATGAATTAAACCAAGTGAATTCCTCAGCAAGTATGGTACAGTTCCTGTGAGTGCTAACCACTGCTTTTCTTCCCATTTGCATTTCAGACAGGAATAACTTCCTTAACTGGACATATAATGCTCAGAGGATTATTTCAGAGGAGCTTTTTGAGCTTTCTTTGCCATTTAACATACATACCTGTGAAAATTGCCCTTGTATTACTAAAAAATAAATAAAAATAAACTGAAGAACATTACCAGATTCATGTAGTCTTTTAGATGTATTTGCACCTTCCAGTGCCAGTGTTTGCTATTATGTTTTGCAAACCAGTGGGTAGGGAACTTAATCTACACAGTTGTATCATATAAGCATGCAGATGGCTCTGAGCATTTTCACACTTTCATTGACTTCACTTTTCTGCAAGATCTGGATAACAAAAAGGCCTCACAGCTAGAAGACACCATATAGGGCTGCCAAAGATTCCTTGTATAATGTTGTCTAGTTTTAGAATTAGTAATAGAGCAGTGTACACTAATTGTTAAAGGTTATGAACTGGAGATCCTCAATTCTTGGATCTTTAATATGCCTCTGAATCTCACTTTTGGTTTTGGTTATGTCATTTTCAGGTCCGATTGCCTAGTTTCCTGCCATCCAGGAGCCTTTCTGTGCTCGGCTTTATATTCCTGCAACCTCATTTTCACATATTGTAACTGACTTCCCACTGACTTTGATCTGAGTTACAGGCCATTAGTACCACAGCAAATTGGGAACCAGGCATTTAGAAATGCACCCTGCAAACAACATTTCTAGAAGTCAGTGGACATTCAGCTGTTATTAAGCTTTCTGAGCTCTTGAACAGTTTCTTTGGGTAAAAGAAGGATACAGTCTACCTCATATGGATATTACATAGATTAATTAATGTTGTAGGCACTTGGAAGGTTATAAAGACTCAGTTATGTCTATCAGTTATTATTCCCACAAAGAGTTTTAAAACAGATTTATAAAACCTTCCCTTGCAAAGTGCAGCAGACATCCAGTTCAAGTACCCTTCAGACTCACCATTTGTTGAGCTTGCTACTCAACTTTCAGCATCAAAGTTACAGCTTAATACTTTAGCCCTCTTACAGAAGTATTTATGAGTACAAGGTGAAAATAAGATTTATTTTTTTTCCTAAGTAATGGCCACTTCTTGATGCTGAATTGGCAGCCTGGATAGTTGTATAGGTGACAGGAACATAAAAGGAAATAAAGCGCCTACTGTTAAAAAAGTATGGCTATGGTTTGCTAAAGCGAGGCAGCCAGGATTCATATTAAATCTACATTTTAAGCCCAGGACTTACTGATTATGACATTGAATTGTTCTGTGGCTATGCACTCAACTTTCTGCATCTATCTTTCAGCTCTGTAACTGGTCACAAGAGTTACTCACTAACATGTCATTCACTACATGCAAAACACTTTTGTGACATTTCAGTGAAAGACACCTGAGAATGGCATAAAATTAGATTTTCTCTAAAATTTTGGCTGAGTCTTCAGTCAGAGCATCAAATTTGACTACAGAATGATGGTAGGAGGAGGGTCACAGCAGCTAGATAACAAATTCAGAAAACCAACAAAAGAGAAAAAGTACTTTAAAAATTTTCTTTTTAGTGGTGTCACACTGGTTGTCAGTGACTATCATGATTTTTCTTAATTCCTCTCCTTCCATTACCTCTTTCCCACTCTTTCACTTTAAGTCACCTCTACTAAATAATATCAATATACAATATAAATTTTATCTTACATCAATATATGAGAAGATGTGTCTTTGCCATTGGGTAGGTCTGAACTGAGCCCCTGAACATGGTGAACAGTGTTTGTATCATTAAACCACCATTAAGCCTCACAATTAATGATATATAGCCCTGTTCTAAATGTATTTTTATACTTTTTATTGAAATTACAGAATTAAATGTATCCACCTGAACAAGCATGCTGAAGAAAAAGACCACATACTGTCCTGGATGAAAACAGTTGACAGGAAAAAAAAAAGTTCAATCATCTCAATGAAAGAAGGATCCTTTTCTTCCCAAAACTAAAATATTCTGACAATTTGCCAAGTTAACTGCAATGACATGCACACTGACTGCACACACTTACACTAGAAGATGCAAGTTGTCCTAAAAGTAGTGGGCAGCTGGCAGGTGAAGTCATGGCAAAAGTGGTAATTGTACAGATCTCCTTCAGAGACACTGGACATCAAAAAAGTCTCTGATTAAATAAAAGCATGTATGGGAGCTTACCATAGGAACCTTGTAAAGAGCAGGCAGTTACTGAGTAGAGAAGGATTGGCCCTGCCCAGGCTGGAATACCAAGAATTGGTACTTATTATTTCCTAGGTGCTTTTGTTTATTATTTTGTTTATTATTTTATCAGGTTGTAAATAATCTCTTTTAAGAGTGCTCAGACAGATCTAGAACTCTTGAGTACCTAGCGACTAATTTGGAGAAAGAAACAATTCTGATATTAATTTTCGACTTAAACTGAATCTGCTTTTTCAGAGTCATCGCTGCTTAAATGATTTTAAAGTATGTTTTCCCTATAATTCCTTCACCTGCTGATTTTGGATAACAACAAGCAAAACACTAAGGTAAAGAATACTCCTTTGTAGGTTCCAGCCATCTTAACACCAGAAAGGAGAAATAAGGCTGATATTTATACAGGAATTTCTAGAGATCTCGGTATGATGAACAAGCTCTTAGGGTAATTATTGCGAACACTTAAAAACCAAGACGTAAACAAACAAGAGTTAAGAACCTTCAACAACAAAAAGAAAGTGCTTGTTAGGGAAGCTATTATAAGATGGCTTGTCCAGGATTGTCATGGTTCACAGCCGCACCCTTTGAAAAGATAGTTATTTTTAATTTTCTCCCCACTTTCCAAGGCACGCTGTCTGAGGTCTCTGTAAACAGGCAGCCCTTCGCTGGATGCAAATTAACAGGTTATAGCTAGTGCCAGAGAAGCTTCTATAGTTAAGTACTGCTTCATATCAAAAGGCTACTTTTCTAGGTACTGAAAAGAGGGCAGCAAGAATTAAATCAAGAATGCAATAGCAGAGAAGATGAAGGAAAAAACTGAAAACAAGACCATTGTTGTAAACAGTGTAAACACTTAAGATCAAAAATGGTTGCCAAAAGTGCTGCAGAACTTTTAATAAGTATAAATTTAGCCACATTGTTAAACCAAGGTTATTAGAAGTATGGTTTCTAACTTGAACAGTTTCCAGAGTTTCTATATAAAAATATAGTTTACTAGCTAGGGACCATGTAATTTTGGATCAGTCCTTCATACCACTTTATCTGGCCTTCTTCGTTCCTTTTACTATGATATTAGTTACCACAAAAACCAACCAAACAAACAAACAAAACCAAAAAAACCAAAAACCCACCACACCACAGATTAAGGGCAGTTTCAAAACCTGATAAAACTGAGAAATATGATCATCTGTGATTATTCTCAAGGAATGAACGTGACTCATTCTTTGACTCCTTGCAGTACCTAGATGTTTCATTTGAGGTTTTCTACAATAAGTTCACAGTACATGTCCACTTGAGCACAAAAAATTGTTCTGAAATTTTGACAGAAAATAAGTTTATAAAATGTCCACCTTCCAGTTTAAAAATCTCGATAACTTACTCGTCTAAGACTATCCCTTAAGACAGCTGTTTAAAAGCAGGGATTTTACAAATAATAATAATACATTAAGGTATGTGAATTGTAAAGAGGCATAGGGAATGCAACCAAATATCTGTATTCATTGACAATGGAAGTGTGAGCTTTAGCTGACAAAAAAGATATTTTTCTTCTTGTTTTGGTGACTTTTCTGAAAATTAGGGAAGAATTTTCTTTTATTGTCATAGTTTTGGAACATTAGGAAAAGATGAGTTCTACATTATGCAGATCCTTCTTTCTGAAGCTCATTTCTACCTCAGGCTACTAATTGTCTCAGTTCTCTGAGAAACAGATATAAACCTGAAATAAACCTTTAATGCTAACTTGTTCTGCTTGCATTTATTACTTGTGAACTTAGCAGTGATAGACAGTGTTGAATGTAATACAACCTTAAAAGATGAAGTGTCTCTTCCGCCTTTAAAAAAAATTAGTAGGACTGACATTTCAGATTATTAACAACAATAGATAATCGTGTTGTACAGGGAAATATCTCATAAGAAATAATATGTTGTTTAACCTAAAAGAAGCAATTCTGTAGACAAATTTTCCTGAAATGCTGGCAATCCTTTAGAGCTAGCATCTGGGTAAATACTTTCAAACACTGGCTAAATACTTTCAAACATATTAGCTATTTGAAGGAATTAATAATTTAGTTGGACAAACTCTCTTCAAAACATGAAGTTGCTGTGGATGGTACAAGCCACATTTAATCTGTTGGGCATAAGAATGGACCATTACGCAGCACAGTATGACATTAAGCTGAGTTTGGGAGACAAAGATCCTCCATTCTGACATAAGTACTTTAAACTTCTCCTTTCTTTGGCTGACTCTCAGTGTCTGGGGTCTTATAAGAATTTTGTCACTTAACACCACAGGGGCAGGTGGCAAACCAAAAAGGGATACATTAAAGTCTAGAGAAAGACACTAGTTAGAAACAGGTTAGTTCAACCATGCAAATCCTCTGAATTTAAGAAGACTGACCTTAGCAAGTTCAATCGATAATCAAGGACATAACAGCAATGAAGTGAGAGGGAAATTAGAAGGGTAAAAATGTATTTTGGAGAAAAAAAATGAGAGAGTTTTAAAACCAATACCCAGAAGCCATGAAAACACATTTCGAAGATGATTGCGATAGAACCAGAAGATTGTCTAAATCCCCACAAAGCAGTCACGGTAGACAAGAATACTGCTGAGAAGATTAATCACTTTTTGCATAAATTTTCACTCAAGAATTTTGGGAATATTACTATGAAAGCTGCTATTTGCTGATATATAACAACGTAACACTACCAAAGCCCTACATGGTACGAAAAGTTTCCCGTAACATCATGCATAACAAACAAGAGGTATGAAACCTCAAAACTGCAAACCCCCAAGTTTCTCCCTATAAGTATTCACTATTCCATTGAAACAGAAGAGAAAAAAGCAGTACCTCATATAATTAAAGAAAAGTAACTGGAGATCTTTAAGTTTTTCTCTATTTTTAGAAGCTTGTCTGAAGTGGATTATTAAAAATACAATAAGAAGTGAGAAATTGCACAATATAAGAGTTCCCAGATTGTCATATTTTAAAAGGAAAAAAAAAAGCTTCATAAGAAAACATCACTTCTTTTAGACTTCTACAAGTTCTGATTCCTCAGGAAAGGAAACCAAACAGTTTCCTATAGGTACAGGAGAAAGCATAATCAAAAAGTGATTAACAGAAAAAACAAAACAAAACAAAAGACTTTTAGGATAATACAGGCACCCTTCATTATGGAAAACATATGTAAAATGATTGACTGAACATCTTCATTATGGCTTCACTTATTCTTACTAGTAAACTGGAAGGGAGGGCAATGAAACTGAAATCCAAAAAGTACAAGAAAAAAAATTCTGTTATTCAAGTATAAGAAGGTCCATGAAGAATTTCAGAGAGAGAAAATGACTGAGATGAATGAACAGCATGACAAAAAAATTTATCAATGCTGATAATGCTAGAGGGAACTACCTGAAAAACGCAGTGCACAATGCAGCATTCTAAATTAACCATATCTAAATTAGCCCATGGAACACTAGCTAACCTACAGGTTTCATAGCAGAGGTCATCTTTAATGTGCTGTTGCAATCATGAAAAGTAATATGTTATATTGCAATATGTTACAACAACTTGAATGATGATGGAATGGACAATATAACACCTTTATTGAAATCAACAGCCTTTCCCTGGATACTATCCATAACAACTTTTATATTTTATTTTTTTTATACTTTAAAAAAGGATGCAACAAGCATAATGAAAGCGAAGTAAAAAATCAGTTCTAAAGATGGGAAAGATTGGAGGAGTTGCATTCAAAAGAAGATGAATAGCAGAAAGAATTAACATAAAATAACACATAGGTTTAGATGTTTCTAAGTGAAAGAACCTGAATTTGAATAAGTAAACACTTCTTCATGTATTATGAGCAAAACCATAAAATGCTTTGCCAAAGAAAATCAATAACAACAAAAAATTACAAATATAGGAAATATGTGCTAATCAAGACTACTTAATATTGTTAGCAACTTTTAAAGGGATATTTATTATTTCTTTAATGTTTTAACTCAGACTGTAATTCTTAGAGATCAATGAGAATAGGAGGCTTCTTCAGATTACCTCAGAGCTATTTTAAATTTCTCTCAAGTATCTTAAACCAGCCATATTCAAAGATGTATATGACCTTTCATGGTCATTCCTACATTCTGGTATTTCATTGTAGCATATAAATAGAAACAGATGGACAGGAAAATCACAAAGCGGAGATAGAAAATACAGCAGAAATATATTTATATTGAACAGTACTATCTTTCATCTTACTGAAGGAAAGCTAGTTCCTCTTTTACAGAGTACCATGAAAGTTAGTGTCTTTCATCATGAAGAACAGAAGACTTGAAGTGTGACAAATTAAGTATGAGAACAGAGTTGTAGCTTTACATGTTCCTAAGAAAAAAATTCAATTGCATTTTGTTGAAATATACAATTGTGGAACAATGTTTATGGTATGTTTTTGTGTATGTTAATGCTATTTTTCATAGATTCAAACCCACACATATTAAAAAAGCATTCATGTATTAAGTCCTAATCGAAACCTACCTAACCTTCACAGCTCTCCTCCCATTGTATAAGCAAAATAGTCCTTGCATGCAAGAGCATGTGACCATATCCACCAACAAAACCTTTTCTTTCCAGATAAGAGCTTTGTAAGCAGAAATTTTTGCTTCCACATCCTGAGACTTCTTGTTTGGTTGATATCTGAAAAGCCAATCTGAGATCCAAGCTTTTTGAAAATTAGGTTTGTAAGGCACTCCTAGATTCTGAACAGTACCAGTTTTGCAATGAGTTTTGCACTGCAATGAAGACCCTCACATCTTCTTTAAGACCAATTACCTCACATCTGCATGAATTGCTAAAAAGTCCACACACCCAACAAAACCCTCTGCAGATCTGAGAGTTGTAAGACTTAACTGTAAATATATAGTAGTTTTTTTCTTCAAAAATGCTGAGCTGAATTCATTTAAATTTTTTTTCTGTTTTGCTAATTATTAATCTGAGTTTTGATAGTAAATTGGGTCAGTCTTATTGAGGTAAGCAGTGAGGAGCTACTTTCACTTTGTTCCCTTACAGTTTGTACACTGTAGGTGTACAAACAAATTGTGTGATGAAATAGGAAATTGAAGTTTGGTCAAGACCTTATTGCAGACATTGTATTTTTGGTCAAAAACCACCATTGCTCTGCCTGCACAACACAATTTCTAAATATTGAAGCAAATATGTTGCTCTCATTACTTAAGGGATTCCTCAAGCGTGGAGGGCAAAAAAGATTTTTTATCAAGGTCTGCAAACCATATATAGTGGTGCGAAGCGGATCTGTGGTCTCTCACTTAAAGAACTGGACTCAGAAACCATTTAAAGTATAATCTGAAGGTTTAACTCTAATCCTCACTTTCAATTTTTCAATATAAACATTTTATTTAGTGTACAGAAGATTACCTTCTTCTCCCCTGGCACAGAAATGCTGTGCTCACATCCATCAGCCCTCTGTTTTGTTTTTTAAGAGGGAACTATGAATAGTTATGTATTTGCTGTGAGTTAGCTAATGTTCTTTTACTATATAAAAAACAATCCAATTCATGTGTATGTGCTTGTAGGGGAAAGAGATACAAATGGTTTGGGTACTAAGCTCGTTTTCTTCATGCATGTTCCGAAGCTGTGTCTGGAGAAATAAAGAGGCTGTGTCTCTTTCTTCATATAATGGGAATCTAATGAGAACTTTAATTAGTATCATGATTTTTTCTCTTAATTTATAGGTATTAAAGTCATCATTCAGCATTTCTCAGGTATGTCTTTCTCTTGAATCTCTGTAATTTCTTTAAAATTCTCTGTTATTTCTTTAAAATAATTTACAGACTATTGTCTTATTTTAGATTTTGGTTAACACATTTTATTGCCATAATGACAGGAATCAAAGTAACCAAAAATCCTCAGATTCTTAGTAGTAGCTGGATCAGTCAGTCATTGAGTGGAATATTTTCTCAGTTGCAACTGTGAAGCATTAGCAGCAGGTTGAAGGAGGTGATTCTCCCCCTCTGCTCTGCTCTTGTGACACCCCACCTGGAGTACTGTGTCCAGCTGCGGGGCCCCCAACATAAAAT
>NW_010105461.1:85519-89259 GCF_000699245.1 Pterocles gutturalis | reverse complement strand
GCCACGAAATTAATCAGAGGGCTGGAGCACCTCCCCTATGAGGACAGGCTGAGAGAGTTGGGGTTGTTCAGCCTGGAGAAGAGAAGGCTGCGAGGAGACTTAATAGCAGCCTTCCAGTACCTGAAGGGGGCTACAGGAGAGATGGGGAGGGACTCTGCATCAGGGAGCGTAGGGAGAGGACAAGGGGTAACGGGTATAAGCTGAAAGAGGGTAAATTTAGACTAGACATTAGGAAGAAATTTTTCACTGTGAGGATGGTGAGGCAGTGGCCCAGGTTGCCCAGAGAAGCTGTGGATGCCCCATCCCTGGAGGGGGTCAAGGCCAGGCTGGATGAGGCTTTGAGCAACCTGGGCTAGTGGGAGGTGTACCTGCCCATGGCAGGGGCATTGGAGCTCGATGATCTTTAAGGTCCCTTCCAACCCAAACCATTCTATGATTCTATGATTCTATGCTACCGGAGAGGTCTTCTGTCTATTCAATATATACCTGAAATGGCCATTGAAAGACAGTCTATTCCCGCTATTTTGGAAATAATTGTTTTAACTTCATCCCTGTATTTGTTTCTATAGCACGTTGCATTTCTTTCGAGATTAGAATAAAACCCTTTTACCAGAAAACATAAGATCCTGATCTTTCTGATGCAGACCCTGCTCAAGTTAACCTCTTGACATTTATAAAAATATGTATTTGATGGTCTTAGTCCTGTAGATACTGCAGTCTGACAGTCTGGAATATCTTTCCGTTTGTCCTGGGTGATATAAGCCACACCCAGTATTCCCATGTTTTGTGCTGTAAATTTTACAATGCTTTTGCATCTGCACATCAAAACCCTTTCCTAGAAGATGCTTTTATTCATTTTGCTTGTTTGCATGTTTGGTTTTTATTATTATTATCTTCCTGGCAGAGGACACCACTGAGAAACTTCAGTATGCAAACTGTCAGCAAAAGTGTGTGTGTATGTGTGTTAGGATTGTATGTGTGTAGGAAATTAATAGGATTCAAGTAGACCATGACTCTGACCATGGTTCCTAGCTGTGATATTGGCTTTCTGAAAGATCTTAATTCATGTCCTCTGCTCCCCTAGCTGCAAAATGAGGGCAAGCATATTGATTTCTTATGCTGAGCACTTGAGATTTACTTCAGAAAAATCACCATTCAAAAGGTGCTTGATGATGATGATGTTAAACTCTATATGAAGAGTGCCAGCATATTGAGGGTCATGTACCTGACAAATAAACTCTGTATTTTTGTTGTTACTGTTCTGGAATATAAATTTCCCAGTCACTACTAAACGAGAAGCTGTTACTAGTAAGTCCATGAAAAACAGTACAGGGAAGCAGATTTTCCAGTGTTTTACTGCAGTTTTAGAAATGCTTTGTACTATTTTCCACAAGGAGGCTAGCAAATAAAAAATAAACTGAAGTTGGCACTTGGAGAAATTTAGATGAAACTTGTTCAGCTTATTGAGCATTTAATTCTGTGTATAAAGTGAGAAATCATTAGCACTTTTATTATCCTGAATGTAAAAAGAAAAAAAAAATATAGAAAAGAGGCTGTAAAACTAACTTTAAAAGATTTGGTATTCCTGTGCTTTCCTGACATGTTTAAATAGCCTGACTGAACCTGTAGTTTGACTTCATAATAAGACTACCAACAGGTGAGAGCAATTGCACAAATGGTTTAAAAAAAACCCCAAGTTGCTCTTCATTATTCACTAGGAAACAAGGCTTTTGTTTCTGTTTCAAAGGTTGGACTGACTCTGCTGTAAAAGGTTTTCTGGTAAAAGTCTGCTTAATTGAAGAGCAGAAAGGACCAAACCAACTGGCATCCTCCAGTGAGGAGGACTTGCACTAGCCAAATTATGCTGCCCACCTCGCTACTGCCTTGGCCTCCCCAGAGACTTGATTTGCCTGCCAACACACAACAGGCTGTCTGAGCACCGCTGGGCGGGGCTGGTGCCTGCACAGCAAAGTGGGAGCATAGGTTGTCAGCCTGGCTACGCGCAGGTCAGAGAGACCACTTAGCTGCAAAACAATGATCAGGAGGCCCAATTAGTTTTTAAAGCGCACTAAACCCTTCAAATCAAAGTCAAAATACTTTAAAGATGTTAAGTTTGAATAGATGTGTTGAGGGTTTGAATTTAAATTATTGGTTAAGCCATTTCAAGTAAATAAATGTTTTAAGAGTATAAGAAAATGGTCTAAAGACTGGGGTTTCTTCTCTTGCTAAAAGGTGTTTACAATTCGAACTGCAGAAAGGAGCAACCTTATTGTTAAGTGTGTGCATTTCTCACCATTACTCTGCAACTCCCAAAGTCACACAGCAAATCAGTTGCTCAGATAGAAATAGCTCCCATGTCTCCTGATGCAGTTTGTTGTCCTATCCTAAAAAAACCACAAAACTTCTGTTAATAAGGTGTCTACAGCAGTTTATTCCTTCAGGCCAGAAGTTTGAACCTAGTCCAAGATACTAATACTCTGAAGCTACTAAATCTGACTCTGCATGGGTCAGTTCTATTCAAGCATAACTCTTGTTAGTCAGCAGAGTAAACGAAAGGAAAATTGTATGAGCTGCCGTTTCCAAAATATACTAAACAGAGTTTACTTTGCAGTGATTGGTTAAAAGTACTATCATAGCTAACACTAACTCTTTTAGATGTGTCAGCAAAAAGGAAAAGGAGTTTGGGTCTTCACACCTGTTTTGAGGAGGTAAATATTGACAAAATATGGTTGCCTTAGTGAAGCTGTGTTTTTTCACTGTACCTTCTCACTCTGTGTAGGGCCCTTCTTACCTAAGGCTGTGATGGAGGCATCTCCAGTTAGCACACAATTTGGCTTAAAGGGGAAAAATAAACAATGCTAGAAGCTTTCCCTTCAGGTATTTCATGCTGTTGTTAGAAGCAACAGCTCACTAACGATTTCCTTCTGTGGTTGCACACTGGGCCATTGCAGATTTACACCAGGAGCTGCAATTTGCAGCTTCAGTGTGTCATGACAGGTGCAGTTTTGGTAGTCTTATAAGAATGCATCTGCACTTGATACCCACACATGAATCCCTGCGTGCCATCGCAACAACAGTTAAAAGCACTGCTGGCACCAGGAGGAAGGAACTTCAGAACATTGTATATACTGACAGTGAAACTGTGACAAGACCAGCTTCCTGCCAGTTTACACTCATTTCCCCTAATGAGTTTTTTGTTTTGTTAGGTCAAAATTTCAGCATCCATGGGCCTCAAGCTCTCCTTGTAAGATTATTCCACCACTGAATATGCTTGCAGTCAGAATTTCATCCTCTTTTTCCTTTTTATAATCAGAAATTTATTCTTTTTTCTCTTTATTGTCTTCTTTGTTATTAAACAGCTATATTTATGTAATCACAGTGTATACATCTGTTGTGGTTTTGTGTGGTGGGTTTGTTTGGTAGCAGGGAGGGGCCACAGTAACGGCTCCTGTAAGCAGCTGCTAAAGGTTTCCCCTGACTCCAAGTCTGCTCTGGTGGCAAGGGAGGGGCTGCAGTAGTGGTTCCTGTAAGTAAATGCTAAGAGTTCCCCTAGCTCCAAGGCTTTGGTAGCTGGGGCGGGGGAAGGAGTACCACCAACCTAGCCCCTGTGAGAAACTGCTGGAAGTTTCCCCAGCTTCAGGCTGGACCCACCCCAGGCCTGGGCTGAGCCCATCGGCGCCTCTGTGAATAACATATTGAAGAGGGGGGACGGAACAGGGGGGCTGGTGCGGCTCCAGGCA
>NW_010105461.1:71942-85475 GCF_000699245.1 Pterocles gutturalis | reverse complement strand
GCTGCCTGCCCAGCTTCTGAAAACTGACCTGCCATAGCCCAAGCCTCCACCATGGCTTGCCCAAGAGTCAGTTTTCTCAGGAGCCCGTGCAAGAATCTGCAGTGGAGAGAGAAGCAGGATGTGAGAGAGACCACTATGCAGACACAAAAGTCAGTGAAGAGAAAGAAGAGGAAGGAGGTGCTGCGGAACAGGGATTCCCCTGAAGCCTGTGGTGAAGAGCATGGTGATGCATGTCATCCCTGTGCAGCCCATGAAAAGAAGAGCATGTTTATAGCTCATGGAGATGTAGCTGTGGAGGACCCTGTGTTGGAAGAAGCAGCCATTCCCGAAGGAGGCCATGAATGTTGTTGAAGAAACCCACACTAGAGCTGAGCAGCTGTCAGAGGACTGTGACCCCATGTGGAAAGGACTCAAGTTGGAGCAGTTTGTGAAGGACTCTCCCGTGAGAGGGACCCCACGCTGGAGCAGGGAAAGACTGTGAGGAGCCCTCCCCTGAGGAGGAAGAAGCAGCAGAGACAACATGGACTGACCACAACCCCCATTCCCTGCCCCCCTGCGCCGCTGGGGGTGAGAAGGTACAGAAACCAGGAACAAAGCCTCTGGGCCTGGGAAGAAGGGAGGGGTGGGGGAGAAGCACCTTTCTAAGATGTATTTCTCTCTCTCAGTGTCTTGCTTTGATTTTGATTGTAAATAGTTAATAAATTTAATTAGGTTTTTTTTGTTTTCCCAAGTTGTTTCGGTTTCTTGCCCTTGACCCTAAGTGGTGAGTGAACCCTGCCTGTCCTTGCCTCAGCCCATGAGGTTTTTAAAAAGAGACTGTGCAGTGGCTTTTAAAACCACAACAACATCCATTCTTAGTGCCTCTCTAATTCTGTATGGGAGTTTTTCCTCAATTTACGTACAGCATATCATATCATCTCATATCTTTCTGCTAACAGGTGGCCCATAACAGTGTAAAAAGTCATTCACAGATCTCAGAAGTCATTGTATAGCCTCCTATTGATTTCAGAGAATTTTATGTGGATTAGGCCCTTAGAGAAGTTAATCGTCCTCTCACGGAAATCAGCAGCAAGACTGATGTGCGACAAGGCCAAGCCAAGAAGCAGATTATTTTGCTGTTCCACAGACTAATGCTTTTGCAGACAAAGATTGATTAATATATTTTTTCTTTTTCATACTGCATTACAACCTCATATCTAATCGGTGATCCATCTGATCTCTAAATCTCTTCCCGCATGCCTGCCTACTAGCAATCTCTCCTCTATTGGCCTGCCTATAAATTTGGATTATCATCCCATGGATGAATTAGACTGAATTTGTCCAAGCTAAATTTTATTTTTATTTTTTTTCCTTATTCTAAATCCTTCTTGGTATTTCTCTCCCTTCATTGCTGCTCACAACCTTTCACAATGATTGGGAAGACTATATTGTGGTATTGCTTTACAGAGTATTCAACTAAAATCACAACCAATTATTATACAAGAAAGCATTTTAATTTATTAGCCTTTAGGAACAATTTTTAGGCTTTTGTGTGCTTTATGATGTTCCATAATTCACTGACTTTTAACATTTCCCTCCTGGAGGGATCTGGTCTACTCGACAGGAAGCTTTAATTGGGGAAGAAGAATCTGCAGAGCTAAAAATGCTGGTTCTAATAGGAGCCAGATTTTACAATGAGAAGGTTGAAATGTTGCGGGGAGAAAGCTGCTCATTACCAGAAAAGTGTCTGAATCCCAAAGGGTATGTATTTCACTGAAAAAAAAAAAATAATGTTGTCAGGGAAGAAAACTCATACTTTATTAGCTACTAATTGCAAATTAACAGCTAATAGTAGCTTTCCTTCGGAAGAATTAATGGGCACATAGAAAAACATATTTACTTTCCATAATGTTACTAACCTAAAAACTTTTCAGATTGCAGATAAAATTATTTTCATTCAAAAAAGTTAAATTATTATAATTCAAAAAGGTTTTCAAATGTTTAATTTTATGCATTGTTATGCATGTGTGTAACTTCGAAAACATTGCATAACACCACTGACTTCCCTGGAATTAGTAGTGTTGTATGAGGTTCAGAGACAATGCAATGTTTTGCACAATTGCCAGCCTTAGATTTCTATTTGGACGCCTGAAACCTGAATCTAATTTCATTTATTTTGTCTAATTTAAACATAACTTGCCCCATAGTCTAAATATTAATGATAACAACAGGAACTCCTGCTGTATTGGTGGCAGAGTAATATAATATCTTCAGAACATCTATTTAAAGGCAAGTGGCATCTTAAATTTTTTTAAGTTTATTTTTTGTCCTTGCTAGAAAATATTAGCATTCTAGTCTGTACTGGACTAATGATACTATCGTGTCCATCCTAGAAGCCACAAGTCTTCCAGAGAGATTTTTTTTTGATGTCTCCCACTTGATGTTTTCAATTAGATTGTCTTAGTCAGGTGTCTTCATTTCCCTCAATTAACCCAAAGAATGGAGGGAAATTAATCCATTTAGCTCAATTGTAAAGAATAAAATGCAATTCCTATTACCAAGAACAGTTACTGCAGTAGGACAGAAGGAATATGAGTCTTTGTTATCTGTGTGTTATCTGACCTTCCCTCTCATTCTAGCTCATTTGGTTTATCACTTGGTTTTTCTCCTGTGTCTCAGAGGAGCAGCATCTTTGAGGCTGGAACTGTCATTCACTATGGGCAGTGTCCAGCACACTGGGGTTCTCATTTATTTAAAGCCTCTTGGCACTTCAACAAAAAACAGCACATGCTGATAGGGCTGTAATTTC
Source organism: Pterocles gutturalis (assembly GCF_000699245.1). NCBI lineage: Eukaryota > Metazoa > Chordata > Aves > Pterocliformes > Pteroclidae > Pterocles > Pterocles gutturalis. Next base: position 82,687 of record NW_010105461.1, on the reverse strand, counting down.
AAAGTAATGGCATGAAGGTGCAGGAATCAAGGGTTAAGGGAAGCACCTGAGTCCAGAACAGAGAGGAAGAACATTTTTACCTAGGCGAGGTCCTGAGCATGCAGAGAGCATTACTCAGAAACCAGGAAAACAAGGGCAGAAACAAGGGAACTTCCGCACCAAGAAATTAATAGCAACCAAAATGGAAAAGATCAAAAAGCTGCTATGAATACTACTTAGCTAAACACTGGCATTAAAAGGCTCAACATCTGAGAATTCAGTTCCTTCCATAAGGGGTTATAAGGAGGAATCAATGGTAGCAAGTCTCAGTGAATTACTGTGTTGCCTACCTGTATGTCTATGCTATGGTCTGTCTACTTTCTGAGTGTATTAGTGAACAGTACAGTGACCACACCTGTTAAAGGAAAGCAGAACAGAGAGGAACCACCAACAAAAACCGCCACCAACAAAAACAACCACCCCTGCAAAAAAGCCAAACCAACAAATTTTCCCTCAGGAAATGGATTGTCCTGAGTTTGCAAGGCAAGAACTAGATTTATGACTGCCAAGGTCAGGTCAGGAGGCCATTCCAGGTATCACCTTCTAGGATTTTCCCTGAGAAAAAACTTTCCCTTTCCATGCATGATCCCATGAGTGGAATTTTTGAAGTGTTTGGATCATCCTGCTCTACTTCACAGCATGATTTCTATATGTGTCCCACCAAGCCTGCAGAAGACTGGGATGAGGGATGCTAGCAAACATTTCTTCACAGTATCAGCAGTCAATTCAAATGCATGCTTGTGCTGCCAGTTGCATGTGCTAGGAAGAGTACATTTACCAATAAAAACAAAACCTAATATAAGACTGTATATTAATAATGCAGATTTTTTTTTCTGGATTGTCTGGTACTTCCTCTACAAGCATGATCTTTTCCCTTTTCTCTGTGGACAAGAAGGCATTTTTTTACCAGAGTTTTTGGGGGCTTTTAACTCCTGTCAGCCACTGCTTCCAATTTACCTACAATGGATATTTTGTCATACTTCATACCTACATTGAAATAAAAATTTAAATAGATAGATGGACTTGTTAAATTAAGAAACATTAATCATCCAGCATTAACACTTATTCTCAGTGCAGAATAAATTGAATTATTGTTAGAACAGGCATTCCAGGTAGATTTGCACAATGCTTACTTAGGAGGGCAATTTTTTTTGATGGGTGGAAGGTTTGTTTATTCATTTACACTTCTCCCCTCTCAGGGCAACAAGACCAAAAATCTTCTGTTTCTAAGGGTGTAACTCCAACTTGTGAATGTACTGAGACTGCTACAAAATTTTGTCAGCATAAGTCCCATAAAAAAAAAAAAGACTTCTAAAGAAAGTTCTTAATCTAATTTGGAAGGAACGTATATGCTCATTCTTAGCAATTTTTCTATATTTATCAAGCCCTAGATATGAACATTTTTCAAGATTCACCCAAAGCTAAAATTTTGCAACCTCTTCCTGCAATGGAAACAAAAAAAAAAGACAAATAATATATGTTGATTTCCATTTCAGAGGAATTCTTTAGAATACATATAAGATCATTCCTACTATTTTCTCTAGGCTCTCTGAAATCTTTTCCTTCACATGACTGTTCTGTCTTCACTGAACAACAACAAGCCTTTGCTCAATACCTCATTGTGTTATCTGTTACTTTTGGCTTTTTTCCCATGCTCTTCTCCTTTTCCTTATATTGTGCATAAGCTGCCTTCTGCAGAACAGCTGGTACAAAAGGGAACAACAGATCTAGAAAGACGGTTAATTGTGCCCTGAACAGATCAATTAATTCTGACTGAATAGCAAAAGATCTGTTAAGTCTTGCACTTTAAATAGATGGCTTTGCAAGATGTTCACTGGGTAAGTTTTATCTAGACAGTCTCTGCCCTTTTTATATACGAAAATTCTTAGTTTTTGCATAGCACAAGCAAAGAGGAAAGGATAAAAATATTTAAATAGTAGTATGATAACTGTAAAAAGATTCTAAAAAGAGAAATATATGATGGACAAAACATTCATTTCAAACAACTATTTACTCTTTGGACTATTATGAAATGGCCACTGAAAATTAGATACTTCTTTAGCCTATGATTACTGGCTAAAGAATTATGCATTTTATCTTGGGTTTTGCATTCTTGGGTTAGTAATTTTTAACAGTATTAAAAGCATTGATTTAATGTTCTAGTCTCACTATTCCAGGTTTTCAAATGTGAGATTTCTGTTTCCAAATGTATCTTATAAAATACAGGGTAGAACCATAATTCAGGTGTTCATTTATGTGCCCATGTAAAATGTTTGCTATGTTCTTGCTGTGGATTATGCTTCAATCTCAGATACACTGGATTTTATGTGTCCCTTAAGCTACTTCTGATTCACTTTTGAATTACTGTTTAACAACCTTATATTGAATCTGGATTCTTGGCAGTTGTTAGTGTAGAGACACTTTTCCAAAACACCAGCTGAGTGATGCTGTCACAGTTGTTACTTTACAAATGTGAAAACACAGCTTTGGGCATGGATTCAAGGCATTCAGTTGCACAATCAGCCATTGGATGGTGTGTGATGCATTCCAAACACAAACAGTTGGCCAGAGGATTCCTAAGTATCTGCACGCAAACCAGTAAATTAATTCTGATTTATTGGTAGAAGTTTCTGCCAACTTCCAGAGGTAAGTCTGTGAATGTTTTCAAAAGGAAAGAAGGGGTTAGGAGATAAGGAGGAACACCTAAAAGAGAGAGTGGAGTAAATAAGCATTGTCTTGAAATATTTAACTAAGTAAAATTATCATGATTAGTGCAGGAAGCACTCTCCATTACTGCAGTTCCCTCTGACAACTTTGCAAAATCAGACATAAAGTTAACTGTACCACTGAGGAAAAGCTCTAGCAGAAAGTATGATTCCAATGCTTTCATGAACCATGGTTGTTTGAAGTTTTTTCCTTCTTTTCTCTTGTCCACAGGAAAGAGTAACTTTTTTTCCCATTTTCTGTGGAATGCTTTTCTTTTTTCTCCATTGTACTCCAAATTACTTCTTGTCAAGCCATGTCTCCTTTTCATCTCCAACTACCTCACTTGTTGGAAATTGCAGAGAGAATTATCCCAGCTGCTTGAAAAAAATCTCTGATTTTTTTCATCTGAATCTCTGAACTGCAGGCCAGTTCTTATTTTCTGTATAACCATGCAAAGGCTGGAGTGAGAAAAACAGTATTGTGAAAATAAATAAAAAACATTATTTTAACTTTGTTTGAATTGAGTTGGCACAGATGTAACAAGACCCAAATAAGGAATATGTAATAAATCAGAAATACTGTGAGTATTTCAACCAGGGTCATACATACTGCCCTTTGTTGTGCTTCTTTTTCCCAAAAGCTGCTGGAGATGTGGTATTCATGTAAATCATAGCTCATATATGTACACAGTACTTGGGAGATTTCCGCTGAAAAGGAAGTGAATGAACTGGGAAGTGGGATCTTTGCAAATTATCTGGATTTATGGCAGTGACTAGAGTAATTGAACTTTTTGACTGCAAAAGCATTGACTCTAGCTATTCAGTAAAACCTCTGATAACCAACTAGAATTTAAAAAAAAAATAAAATGGTGAAAAGGACATTTGAAATATTGATGTTGAAAGTGGAGTAGAGTCCTTTATGGAAAAGCTGACAGATGATTAACTGAACAAAAGAACTATCTTGCATAGAACTCTGTATTTCAGCACTGAGAGGAAGACTGACACATCAAATTTGTGCAACAAAAGAAGGCGGCTTATCAGCATTTAAATGAATTATATAACAACTATTGTTAATGCTTGGAAAAACTACAGTGGTTAAAGGAAAAATAGTCATAGCATAAAGAGCCTAAAAATGGTCAAGTTCAGACATTAGATAAAACATTCAGAGAAAATGAAAAGCACTAGAAAGATGTTCAAACAATAAGACAACTCTCTTCTGCTCATAGATATATACAAGGCATACTAAGATTTGTGTGTATTATTTGTGAGGTTTTAGTATTTTTTTCAATTGAAATATTGCTGTAAATATTTAGACTCTCACTATATATAATACCCTACAGAAAACAGTGTTAAACTTGCTGTTAGTCGTGCAGAGAAAAACATAATACATACTTGGAGAAAAGGAATGTAACTTCTGTTTACATGTTTTCTTTAACACATGGGATCTGGGACTTCCAGATCATCTACAAGGGCCTACAGCTTAGAGCACTTACCCATTAAGCAGAAGATACAGCTTTTCTTCCTCTGGGATGATATCCATATTGCACACAAAGTTGTCTATTTTTGAGAATAAATTCTTTTCTCCAGACACTACTAAATGTAAGACACAAAGCAGGTTCTTTGAGGCAAGGACCAGACTACCCAACCATCCTATTTGCAAGCCTTACGCACCACAATGCAGCCTTCCATCAGGGCTGTTCCTCCCACTCCAGTCAGTACAGAGAATGGCTTGTGAACCAGGGCATTTCCTGGGAAGTCACAGGTCTGCATCTGTAATTTGCAGAATAGAAGGGTTATATGGAAACAAATCTCTATCTTTGTTGGCTATTGCTTTTATGTGGAATTATCTCCATTTTATCTTCCTTCTTTAAAAAAACAAACAAACAAAAAAAACCATCTGTGATTTCTTACACCTCAAACTGCGGAACAAGCATCATCCCTGGCTGCTTGTTTGTGGTGGGCTGGACTTGGCTGTCACCAGGTTCCCAACAAGCCACTCTTATCACTCTCGCTTCTCAACAGGACAGGGGGAGAAAATATGATGCTCATGGATCAAGTTAAGGATAGGGAGATAACTTATAGCTATGGGCAAAACAGTTATTTCAGTTATTACAGACATGGGCAAAACAGCCTTGACTTGAGGAAAAAAAAAATACTTGTTGCCAATTAATTGTAACAGGATAGGATAGTGAGAAATTAGAACAAAAACTAAAACCACCTTCCCCTCTCCCCTCCCTTCTTCCCAGGCTCAAGTTCACTCCCAACTCTTCTACCTCCTCCCCCCAAGTGACACAGCGGGACGGGAATGGGGGATGTAGTCTATTCATTAAGCGTTGTGTCTGCCGCTCCTTCTTCCTCACACTCTTCCCCTGCTGCAGCATAGGGTCTCTCCCGCGAGGTACAGTTCTTCATGAACTTCTTCAACGTGGGTTTTCCCACGGGCTCTAGTCCTTCATGAACTGCTCCAGTGTGGGTCCCTTCCACAGGGTGCAGTCCTTCAGGAACAGGCTGCTCCAGCAGGTCCCACGCAGGGTCACAAAGTCCTGCCAGCAAACCTTCTCCTGTGTGAGCTCCTCTCCACGGCGTCACAGGTCCTGCCAGGAGCCTGCTCTGGCTTGGGGTCCTCCCTGGCTGCAGGGTGGATATCTGCTCTGACATGGTCCTCCATGGGTTTCAATCAATGGAACCCCACAATTAAAGGATATAGAAAGAGGAAAGAACTGTGTTGTCTTACCTATGCCTTTCATTCTGTTTGGCTCCCCTTCTTTCAGGCTTTCTCCCCTTTCTTCTCTCCTCTTTAACTCTAGCCCTGATCTCCCTCGTGTTTTTTTCCACCAGTATTTTTGTTTGTGTTAGAGCTGCTACAACCTTTGTCCTTTTCTTCACACTCAGCTCTTTTCCAACCTACCAACAGTGCTCTGCAAAATGCCTCAAGCATGAGGGACATCTCTCTCCTAGTAACTTCTCCACAGGAGCATAGCTCAGTGTCCTCTTCATGCTTCTCAGCAATACTGTATTTATTAAAAAAAATTACAACTTGAAGACTAAACAAATTTTATGTGTCATATAGATAGAAAAAGAGAGATGAGCTCAACATAAAGGTGATTGAAAAGTACCCAAGGTGATTAAGGCTCAGTAGTGCTTGAAAGTTTCCAGGCAGCTCTGACCCATAAAGGAGAGCTGGTCCTTCACAAAGCTTCATTGAAGGCAGATGACTTTAATACTGAGTGAAATCTGTAAAATACAGTACATACTTATCTAGGCTGCTACTCATTTCAAGAGCTAGCTGGATTTAAAAGGAAATGATAAAATCATCAAAAAAGATAGACTCTGAAAACAAAGACATTGTAATTTTCAGAGATGAGTGGCTCATAAAGAATTATAAAGGAACTTACCAAAACAAAATCTGTACAGCTCAGTGAAGTATGAATAGAAACTTGGAGGGGAAAGCAAGGACAGAAATGGATAACAAAATATTTTCAGGGGAAAAAAAATGGATGAAGGGTTTTCCTAACACCTCTTATCCAAATAAAGGCAAAATCTACTTTTGATGAAGGGAAGGGAAGGGAAGGGAAGGGAAGAAGGTTATTTTATTTTAAATATATATTAGAGGAAATAATATAATTCCAATCCTAGATAGAAAAGGCAGTTTCTGATCCATCTAGTTCCCTTTAAATACATTACCTTAATCACAAAAAGCAAAGGTTATACAGGGTTATTAAACTGACACTTGATTTTCATGTTGCAATTCATTCTCATTAGTAACAGTACTTTTGTTTTTAAAGATGCTTCTAACTGAGTTAGAATTTAGGAAGTGCTAAAATAGCAGGATTTATTGTACTGAGAACCACAAAGATGAACTGTGTACTATTTCCAGTAGTTGTTTTCATTTGTGTCTTTTTCCTTTGTATCACTTTCTAATGTTTCTTTGTTTTAAATAATTTTCTCCTTATAAATAGGTAGTTTCATCTTCACCAGTCTCTTTCAGAAAAAAAATATGAGATACAGCACTCTGTACCTGGGATAACTGAGACTCAGAATATGTTTTCCAGAATGTCTGTTAAAGAAGTAATTTGCTTTAGTTGCGTCAAAAAATACACAAAGCATGCAAAAAATCTGAGTTTCACTGTCAGGAGAAGATGCACAGCCTGCCTTGTCTATGGGGGTGATGGAATACATTTCAGAATATTTAGGTTTTCAAGTGACTAGACAATACCTGAGAGAGTCCTTGAATGCCATGGCATGCATTTGCAATGGAGCTGATTCCAGACTGAGGGTTTTACCTCAAAACCATTATTATGTGTAAACAAGTCTACTTACTAGTATAATGGAAAAAAAAAGTATCTTTGGATAATGCTGTCTAGGGTTAGCAAGCTGTCCAAATTTTCTGATTGACCAATTTATTACCATAATTTTCTCTTGCACTGAATTTAAATAATCAGAAGTTAGCTGATATGGAAAGAAAAGTGGACCTATCTTCTGTTCTTAAAACAAATGACTATTCTGATCCAAGAAAGGTTGATTTACTTGTAAACATCTGTACAGTAGATGCTGCAGCATCTATAATACACTTGCTTTTCCACTGCAAAGTTGTAGTGTTCAATTTGTCTTCCTCATGTGGTCACAACTACTGTGGCATACATAGTATTGATGATTTTTTATTTCAAATGCCTCATCTCAAGCTGACTGACACCACACTCCAAGGACATGGGAACTGAACATGTGTTCTCTGCTGCTTCAAAATGAAACCACTGGGAAAAAAAAATGCTGTTAATATTCCAATACTTAGCTTTCCAAAACTTAGCTTTTATTCCTTCTTGCATCAGAAGAAATCAGGTGGAGGGATTGCATGTGTTTTCTGATTAGTATAGTCTGTGTTTGAATAAGGTTGCCTACTACACAGTTAACAAGAGTCAGAAACAAAGCTATTGTTAATTCCCTTCAGATTCTCTTACTATGGTGACCCATCAAGATAAAGATTAAAATAATGCACCGTCTTCTGCTGTTGCTCTACAAGTCTGTATGCAGTTTGCTTTTAAATGCTTTTAATTAAAGCACCTTGCCAGGTATTGGAAAACTTGGTGCAAAAAAAAAAAAAAACTAACAAACAAACAAACAAAAAAAAAAAAAACAAAACACAGAAAGTGAGATTGCAAAGATTACTGTTGATGAAAAAAAAATATTTTACCTCTTCTTTCTCTCTTCTGTCAGTCCCTTTTGACTCCTTGCTCTCCTGCTCAGTAATATTTCGGTATTTAGCATGTTGGTTACAGTAACTAAGTGTTAATTTGTTCTTTGGCATGTTACACTGAGATGAACCTGATTAATTAAAACAGGAAGCACTATCCCTGAAGCACCATGACTGGTACATTGGTGTTGATGCCTCGGGTTCAGTATATAATGAGACACCTAGCTGCAGGCAAAGGGAGACTGCATGCTTCCCCGGCTCTGGCATGGAACAGAATTAAGCATTAACTCTGTAGCAGACCCCTGCTTATCAGCAACCTTGCTATTACTACACCGACCCTGATGTGCGTAAGCAATATTTTCATCCACTTCCCAAGAGATTTATCTAGCTGTTGAAGTAGAAAATGAATATTTTACAGTTCACTTGTCTGATCAATTACCTACAAGCTGCTGCAGTATTTTATAGCCAGTGGGAGAGCTGTGTAGGTGATGATAGAGAAATCTGGAGGGAATCTGTTAGCCCACTACAAAAAGGGGACTAAAACAGTGAATGAGCCATCAGTAACAGTCCTTTTGTTCATAAGGGTCTAGCCAGAAATTACAGTGTAACCAATTAAAGTACATAAATGATAATCAGCAGAATGTGAATTCCAGAGGTGAAGAAGTTTGATTGCTTGATTGGAGGATAATGAAGTGCACAGATAATTCAAAGCCAACCCCTTCTCAGTAAAACATCTCCCTCAGTACTTCATTTGCCATTTTTGTCTTTTAGATAATTGGAAGAAATTCTTTCCTACACACACTTTGGAAATGAAATGAAGTCAAAGTTAAATTGTGTAGACTTTCTAGACAAGGCATTACTGATCATAATACAGAAAGTTTCAACAACCTAAGTTCCCAGAGGTTTATTTAAATAGAAAAAGTTACTGCTGGCAATTCATTTTAAGGGTGTTATACATGACATCTTGAATAAGTTAGTGAAATCTCTCTTTTCTGATGACATATGAGTTGATTTCTCTCTAAAAAGCTGTAAGGAATATCATTCTGTTATTTACAGAACAAACAGTAATAAGTTCAAATTCTTATTTAAAAATGGTGAAACTATAAATAATCAACCTGGAAGATTCACAGGGTAGTTTGTGTTAGCCTGTTTAAAATTTCTCCCCAGAGAAAGTTCTCCCTAAAATTTAGCCCAAGAGCTTTAAACATATCTTCATTCTTTAATTTACAGACAATCTTGTGAGAGAGATAAGTTTGTATTTGTAACAAGAAAATCAAATCTGATTTGTTTAGTGATAACAACAAATATCACTTAGGTTAAAATGAGTTTCAGGCCTTCAAATCTAAAGCAGAAATAAATCTGGGTTCAGTTAAAACTCAGATACAGCATTGAAAGTCTGGCCTTTTTTTACTTATTCTACAACATCAAGAGGGAAACACTGTAAATATATGTTGCTGCCTGAGTACAATATATTTGCCTCATATTACACACTTGATTAACTGCAGCTAATTTTCAGTTATACAGTGCTTTTTATGTTTTAGGAGAATGTGTCTTCCCCATTTCAAGTTTTTGATAAAGCTCTACTTTATTGTACCTTTATCAGTGTTTATTAAATATGGAAAAACAGACTGAGGAATGAATTTGATTTTTTTATAATAGGTTCCTTTTTTAACTAGCCTTTGAATGGGAAGTATTCAAAATATAGAAAAATAATGACTTTTTATAGATATTAAAGAATTTAATGTGTGAAGAGACACATTTATTTGTACTATCTTTCACTATTTTTATTCTCAAAAAATAACTTAAATTACTTCAATGACACAGGTTTTATCCAAAGGGAGGAACAAAATAATCTTCTACTTCTATTACATGTCTATTATTAAAATATCTTGTATCAATTTTGCCAAGTTTCCAAAGACTCATGCTTCAAAGATGAAAGTTACTGTGCTGGCCCAAGCATACATTATAATCCACTTCTGCAGAAGTTTAAAACCTCTTTCAAAGGCACATTACCTCTCTTCCTGAAGCAAAGCATCTGAGACAGGACATTCTTCATGCTCTACCTTTATTTTCGAGTAGAACAAGTGATTTATTAATATTTTACTTGCATTAAGAGTTTTAGTATATCTAATGTCATTAACGATCCAACAGTGGCAATTATTCAAACAATTGCTAAAAATTGGTTTTGATATTTAATTTTAATGCAAATGATTTGTATCTTTAATTGCATTGGTGGTATAACCAATAATTATCTGGATAGAGGCTTGCAATACTCAACAGAAATGCCGTTGCCTTGTTAAATTTATAGTGCTACTTAACCAATTTAACATTGAATTCTTATTATGCAGCTTTGTTTTGTGGCTTTTTTTTTAAAGAGGGTGACATTGTATAAATGAACTTCCCCATGGGATTTAATCTACCTAAGTCCCTCTTCAGTTGCGAGGTGGGCACCACAACTTAGTGGTGTCACAGATGGCTTTTTCAGTCTGTCTGCTTTCCAGACGTGTTCATCTCTGAGTTGTGTAAATTCACTGGGTTTCAGTCATATCTTGAAAATTGTCTTCCTCAAGGCAATCCCAAGCACAAATTCAGGCTGGGTGGAGAACGGCTTGAGAGCAGGTCTGAGGAAAAGGACTTGGGGGTGTTGGTTGATGGAAAGCTCAACATGAGCCGGCAGTGTGCGCTTGCAACCCAGAAAGCCAACCGCATCTTGGGCTGCATCAAAAGAAGCATTAGCAGCAGGTTGAAGGAGGTGATTCTCCCCCTCTACTCTGCTCTTGTGACCCCCCACCTGGAGTACTGTGTCCAGCTGC